>NW_027518406.1:300000-545347 GCF_023851605.1 Tamandua tetradactyla | reverse complement strand
GTAAAGTAAAATGCTAACTTGCATTCTCCCAGCACAATTATTTTTTCTATAACCGTTTTGACTGGGTAATTATGTTGACATTAAAAAATTCCCCCATTAGTCACCCCATTAGTAACATTGTATAGGCTGTTATGACTTTTTTTTTTACCATTACTATGAAACATCTGAAATAGTAATCTCTAAATTCACAGCATGAGCTATGGAGTCAGACAAACCCAGGCCTCAACCCTGCATGTTTCACCTACGAGTTAAGCGATCTTGGGCAAATTACTCAACCTCACAGAGCTCCAATTTTCTCATCTGTGAAAGGGTGACAGTTCCTCTCTTACAGGGTGGTTGTGTGAATTAATAATGATTTTGCGTGGGAAGCATCTGGCAGGTGGTAGGTCTTAGGAAATTTAGTTTAATTATTAACATACAATCACTAAGTAAGGTTCCTAACTTTGCAATTTTAGAACAATCCCCCTTTTAAATTTGAGAACTTTATAGTTTCCTTGGTGTTTTCAACCTGGAGGTCTCATCTTAACATTATAAAAGCCTTACTATGCAAGACCTGCAGGCCTGTCACCCATCCAATCAATAAAGCTTTATTGGAACACAGCTGAGCCTGTTTGTTTGTGAAGGGTCTGTCACTGCCTCCGCGTTGTCATGGCAGAATCAAGAGTCCACATGGGCCACAGTTACCCACATGGAGACACTGCTTTTTTAGTGATTAGAGTGCTTGTTCGTTTCAGAGAGTCTCTTTCTCCTGGTTACTGTTTTGAGTCTCTTGTTCCTGAAAGACTACATAAGCATATTCATTCTGTCAAGCCAGGCTATAGAATTGCTCACATCATTTTAGCTGATCTTAACTAAATTTTGGCTGAGTGTAGAATTTTAAGAGATTCTCTGTTCTTAGGAACATCACATTTACTGATGTCTTTGAGGGACTTTTTTTTTTTTTTGCATTTACCAGTATATCCATTTTGTCTGTTTGCACAAGTTTCAGTTTCAGGGATGTAACCCCAATTCTGCAGGGATTGTAACCCTATGATTGGCCCTCTCTCTTCCCCCAGTATCTCCTGTTACAGGCATGTAGACAGAGTCTGAATGTCAGTGCAATTAATTCACGACTGTGCACACCTGGCTGCCAGCATTGGCAAAGCATTTGCAGAGTGGAGTGTGCCGTAGAAACTTACTAACGGTTTAGGACTGTTATGTCAGACATCATTTTGACCTTGGGATAATTATGGCAGGTTTCTGAAATGCTCAGTCCAATTGTTTGTAGTAAGTTTGGTAGGATAGTACATTTGTTTGGAGTGCACTCCAAATAGCATGGGCCTGTAATTCTCTCATTGCTGTAGAATTATTGGTTATAAGGAAATCATACTATATAGATATTTTATTTGTTTGTATTAACATTTCACTTTCATTTAATTGTTCATTTAAGTGAAAACCCATTCATATAAAGGGAGAATTAATCATTTAAATGACTGAAATCCAATAGGCAAAGGAACACTATCAGAAAGTGCCAGGTCTCTTGTCTTTTCTTTCCTGCCATCCAGTCAACTGCCAGTTTCTGTTGAGCAATTGCTTTGGTCTGTTGTGAGATCTGCTGTTGTCCCTCCCATACTAGGCTCTAACCACAAGTAGAGAGCCTTTCTTTGTGGGAATGCCTTACCTGGTTTTTACCTCTATCAGAATGTATCTTCTTCTATGTGTAATTTTGTACATATTTTCACTCTTATACCTAGCCTATCAAAATATTCTTTCTAGCCTTTACATTTTATGTCCTCTTCAGAGTGTTATATAGGGAAGTAGAACTAGGATCTTTGTCCTTTTTGTATGTCTGTCTGGGCACAGAGGATAGTTGGGTACAATCCTAAGAGAAGGGACATTTTGGGGAGGTCAAAAATAGCTAACCATGTAGCATATGTGCTCATGGCTTTGTCTCACTGCATGGGATGTCCTTCTCCACCTTTACTTTTGGACCTTTGGATTGATAACTTGCTCAGATTTTTCTGCATACTTGTGAAGGGTTGCATTACAATTGTGGGAGGAAAGAAAGGAAGGAAGTCAAGGGTGTTAGGTTAACATGGCCAATGGCATAAGCAAATATGACAGATTGATTTGCATGTGACACTAAGATAATGATCAAAGCAAATGAATGAGCTTTTCTCTTATACATGACACTTGACTTTTGTCTGTTCTGAGCCTCTACCTTCCTGGGAAAGATGAGAAGGAATTCCAAGGTAGTTTTCATCTTACACCTTTCAGTATAGGTCAGCTGGCCTTTTGCTTATGAGATGACTTTGTTGATTCATTTTCCCTTTTTGTATCATATATTGCAATTGAGCCTGGAGGACTTGACTTGGCATTCTCTACTGTGAAAAAGAGGCATCTCAGCCATTATTTTAAGAGTAGCTTGGAAACAGGAAGGGGAATGATGTCAGAGTGGTACATTAAAAAGCCTGCCTCTGTTTTGATCTTCAGGATCTGTAAAGGAAAGTGGTGGGGAGAGAAGAAAGCAATATGTTAATGTATGTCTTGAGTTTTCTCTGGAGAAAGTTTCCTCCCTCCAGGAGGGTGTGGAACTTCCTGGCAACATGAGACAGAGATCCTGGAATGAGCTGAGACTCAGCATCAAGGAACTGAGAAAAACCCTAGAATGAGCTGAGAATTAACATCAAGGGATTGAGAGAACCTTCTCGACCAAAAGGGGGAAAAGTGAAATGAGACAAAGTGTCAATGGCTGAGAGATTCCAAAAAGAGTCAAGAGGTTATCCTGGAGGTTATTCTTATGCATTAAATAGATATCACCTTGTTGTTCAAGATGTAGTGGAGAAGCTGAGGGAACTGCCTGAAAATGTAAAGATACGTTCCAGTAGCCATGTTTCTTGATGATGATTGAACAATGATAAAGCTTTCACAATGTGACTCTGTGATTGTAAAACCTTGTGTCTGATACTCCTTTTATCTACCATATCAACAGATGAGTAGAACATATGGAATATAAATAAATAATAGGGGGAACAAATGTTAAAATAAATTTAGTTTGAAATGTTAGTGATAAATGAAAGTGAGGGGTAAGGGGTATGGTATGTATAATCTTTTTTTCTGTTATCATTTTATTTCTTTTTCTGTTGTCTTTTTATTTCTTTTTCTAAATCAATGCAAATGTTCTAAGAAATAATGAATATGCAACTATGTGATGATATTGAGAATTGCTGATTGTGTATGTAGAATGGAATGATATGTCAATATTTTTGTTTGTTTGTTGTTAATTTTTTTAATTAGTGAAAAAGTGGTGGATCATGCATGTTTTTTGCCTTATGATGAGTAAACAGAAGTTATTGAAGGTAATACAAAGTCATGGACTGAAAGTAGTGGATCATGGATGTTTTTTGGCTTATGATTAGTCTGTAGATTTACTTGGAAATTTAGCTGAGAATACTTAAGGGTGAATGATATAAATACCATCAGGAAGTCATAATTACATTTGTTGGGAAATTTCCAGGTTATATCACACCACAACTCATGATATTCTTTATAATGGATTTTTGTGTGTGCAGAGTGTGCATGTCACTCTAACTGTATCTGAAACAGAAATAACATGTCAGGATAGAAAATGAAGTGACTGGAAACACAACACAATTTGAGATTTATATATAAAAATTCCCTACCTTTTTCATTGCTCATCTCCATCATCATACTCTGGTCATTAGTGTGAATGTCCCTGTCTTAAATAGAATATCTGAAAACTGTACAACACAAAACGAACACTTCCCAGGTTGAATGCCAACTTTAGAAAATAAACCTTGTTGGGGTCTGGCTGGGGAAAGGGCAGGAGCTGCCTGATGAGTTCTGCCCCTCTACAGATCAATTACATTTCCTTTCTTTACCCTCAGATTCATTATAAACCCCTACTCCAAGAGGTTCTAAGAGGTTGAGCTATTGCATTCAAGTGAGAAATAAAACATCTAAGATTGTTTGTAACATATCTGGTTTTGTTTGCATATTTGTATAAGTTGGGAGAATATCAATATCATCTATCTGATCCTTCAAGGAAAATAAGACATACAAATATTTAGGAATCAATGGCAAAATTTTCCCAAACAGAGGAAGTGACTTCAATGTAATTAAACTTATTCTATTATGGTAAAATCTTAAATTAATTAGAAATATTGAAAATATTACTTCCATATTGAATATTTCAATAAATATTTCAGTGTTAAAAAAAACTGAAGAAAGAAGAATAGCTTTTATTTCTTTTTCTTATTTGTCATGGTTAGAACCTCCAGGGAAAATGCTGAATAGAAGTAGCAAGAATGGATATTTTTACCTTGCACCTGATCTTAGATGGACAGCATCCAGTTTTTTATCCATGTTAACCAACCAATAATCATAGGATAAATCATATTTGTCATGGTCTATAATACTTTTTATATGTTGCTGGATTCAGCTTGCTAGTATTTTACTGTAAATTGTTGAATTCATATTCATAAGAAATACTGGCCTATAGTTTTTCATTCCATGATTTTTTTTCCATTTTTTTTATTGGAAGTTATTGACCCCATGAAATGAGTTAAGAGATATTCTCCTTCTTCTCTTTTTTGGAAGAGTTATGAGGCATTCTTACTAATTCTTCCTTAAAAACTATGTAGAATTCCTTGGGGAAGCCATCTGGCCCTGGGCTATTTTTTGAGGATAGTTACTAGATTATTAAATCAACCTTTTCATTTGTGATAAATTTATTCAGAACATTTTTCTTTAATCAGATTCAGTAGCTTCTATCTATATGGGAATTTGTTCATTTCCACTGTTATTCAATTTCTGCAATAATGATGTTCTTAGAATTCCATATAATCCTTTTTATTTCCATTAAACATAATGTCAACTTTTTCATTTCTACTTGTACTAATGTAAATGTTCCCTTTTTTATTTATGGTCAGGCTAATTGAAGATTTATCAATTCTCTTGATACTTTCAAATAAACAGCCTTTTGTTTCATTGACTTTCCATTTAGCTTTTCTATTATATACTTCAATAATTTCTGCCTAAACTATTGATATCTCCTTATTTCTGTTGGTTTTATGTTTGTTTACTCTGTCATTCCAGTACCTTAAGGTAGATGGCCAGGTATTGACTTGATAACTTTTTTCTTTCTTAATAAAGGTATATACAACTATAAATTTCCATTTAAGGACTGCTTCAGCTGCACCCCAAATATTTGATACTATGGTCTTCATTTTCATACATCCAAAAGTATTTTCAGATTTTCCTGACCAGTTACTGTCCTGGGACTCCAAGAGCTACTGCCCCATCACCAGTTCAGTCTACATCCATATTAGCCAGAAAGAGGATAGGTTAATATTGAGCTCCAATTCATTTATTGGCTAGTGGAAATGTGAGAGAAAAGCAGAACAGGTAAGAAGAGAAGGCAAGCAAAACAGACAAGGGGAAGGGACAGGGAGACAAGGGACAGATCAAGCAATGCAGTTTGAGGAACCAGTAAGGTGTAGGGAAGCAAATCACATGTAGAGCAGGTGATGCTGCCTAGAAGGCATTTTTGAGCCATTCACTCCTTGCCAACAATTGGGCTCCAGACAGGAAAGTTCTGGAACAGACCTCAATTATGCCTCTCAACCTCTCCCCTTTCAGAAACACACAGTTTGGATTCCCTGGTCTGGGATTCCTGTCCAGGGAGCTCTTTCCACAGAAGCAGAGACTGGACAACAGTGCACATTGTCCTGGAGACAAGAATGTGCCAATTCAGTGAGGAGGCTTCTTGTTAATGTACATAACCCATTGCCATTCTTGAACAAACAGAAGTGCTCACTGCCTCATGTCAGTTACCAAATTGATACAATTAAATAACTCAAAATTCCCAACAGCTTTCCTGAGGAATATCATATTCTGATTCTAAAATATGTGTGAAATACAAAGGCCTCAAAATATAGTCACTGAAATATAAGCTGTGGCCACCAATTGGCAACTTTTGTCCCTGGAACCCTTTGGATCCTTCTGTTCATGGTCTGGCAGGCAAAAACATGAGTAAGAATATGGACAGCTTAATTAAACATGATCATCAGCATCATAAGGAACATGTGCTATAAAATAAAGAGTAGGAAGAGAGTATTGGTACCCACAGGATTTATTTGGACACCTCTTGATACTCCTTCCCAAATAATATTAATAAATGGACAAGGGCAATCCCTTCCTGAGAAAGACATGGTGGCTATATTAGATACATCAGGGTTTATAGTTTGAGAATCAAGGGAGGGAGGCTTAATACTGGACTGACCTCACTGTCTTATCTCATAGAAATGGGAGTCCATCAAAAGAAATGATCTTTTTCTTGTGAACCACTTTTTTTAAAAAAATTCAAGTTTCTGCCCCACATAAGGATGTCTGAATAATTTAACACCAATGCAGACTTCTGGTGTCCACCCAAAGCTTAGAGGAGGGATAACTCAGTGAGCACTCTCATTTCACATTCTCTAAGTGATTACTTACTTGTGAAATCTGTGGCTGGTGTTAGGATCCCCAGAAGTTGGGTGTTACTGTGGGTCTTTCTCTCTATTGTGCTGTTACTGCTCTAGTTTACATTTCATCCCACAATTTTTGTCATTGAGTTACCATCACATTTTAATCTCCAGACAATATCCTTTAAGTTAGAAACCCCTAGAGTTTCTAAATTTTCTGGCATATCCTGAGCACACAAACTCCAGTGTAGTTAAAAAATTAAGAGTTCAGGCCCTGTAGCCAGATCATGGATGCACATCTTATAGCTGTATCTCCCTAGCCAGGAAAGCTTGCACAAATTATATTGATTAAACATCTCCCTATAGTACAGAACACCCAAGCAAGTGCTACTGCCTCTCTGAATGGAACTCCAGTGACCCATTTAACCCCAATGCTGATTACGTATGTATTGAGACTCCAACCTCAAGCAATATGCCCAGCAATGGGATCCTCCAGAAAGGAGGTAAAGGGGAAAAGAATCTAGAGCTTTATCAAAGGGTCCTACTTCTACCCAAGTACCAATGAAACAGAGCCAAGATCTAAGTAGACAAATAGGGTTAGTTCATGTAAAGGTCTGATGCTAGCTCTTCCCATATAAAACCACAGCTTGGGTAATGATACATGAAAGTGGGACTTGGTTCTCCAGTTGTTTTTTTACAAGGTCATCTCTGCCCCTTTTTTCACCCTGCAATTGGGCTTTTTTGAGGTCCCAGTCCCTTGTAATCTGAAGAGAAGGGTAGGAGAGAAAGGGGCTGAATGTCATATCCTTTCTTGTAGGGCAAATGGGCTTTCTCTGACCCTCTGTGCCCCCCATGCCCTAGTGGTTAATCATGAGTGAATCATGAAAGGGGGTTGGAAAGGGAAGGGCTACATGGTGGCAGTATCTCTTAGAGGGAACAGTGAGTTTGTCTGACATGAAGCTCTGCTTAAATAAGTGGCAAACTGCTCTTTCTCTGACTGTCTGTTTATGGGTTCCCTGGACATAATGACAAGCATGAAAGCCTTCTTCAAGCCTCCCCTCAGTTGTGAGTATTTGAGCTTAAAAATGCTCCTTTGGCTGCATCTTGAGTGAAGGAAAGTATATTTCATCTCAGAAATATTGGAGCATCTGTTAGGGAGATAGTGGGTTTTGCTTGAATGTTAATCAGTCCAAAAAACCCTTGAGGAGTTTAGTGGCTGCTATCTGAAGCTACTTGGAAGCAGGCCTGGATTATCCCCCATCTACAGGATTGTAGATGAGTGGTTGGGAAAGATTGATGAGTGGTTGGGAAATCAGATGCATCCATTTGAAAAATAAATTGAAAAAAGGGACAGGCTTCTTGGTATAGATTAAGATGTCTGGGATGTGAAATATTCAACAGACCCTCTTTATCCTCCTCCCCTACACAGAATTATGTACTGGTAGCTCATAAACAATAGAACACATCAGTGGATTAGGCATTGTGTTGTCATTGCCAAATCTACAATTCTGCCCAAAGGACTTGCACAAGGGCTGGACACAGAACAAGAGCACTTTGAGTAGTAGGCAAAGGATTATGGTGGAGTCAAGAGAATGAAAGGGACTAGAGGAATTGATGCTGTGCTCTTCTTACCATAATGTGCTGGTGACCTTGGTTTCTTCTTATGTTTATCTATGCATTCTTTACTCCATCAATTTCTAATTTATTTCTCCTCCTGTATTTGCAATAATTTTTAACCAGACAACATCTCTAGAAGGAGATATACGTATATAAAGATGTTCAAAAAGTGAAGAGAGTGAACTGTCATGATGATTTTGAATTTTGAAAAGGAGTCATGGTCACATGAGCATTTGGCTGAGGAAGTTCTCTCAGTTGTCACCTTTTCTATCCTGCAATGAAGAAAAGTAAAACATCAAGATACAGTTCTTAGAGGAGACATCATCCAATATTCTCATCGTCTCAAACATATCAGAGAAAGAGGTTCTACAGTACCATAGAAAGAAACTAACTGAAGGAATAATGAAAGCTAAATTTTGAATACCAAACAATATAGTTAAAAGTTTGACAGAGATGCATGGAAACTGTTAATGTAATTTTCTTACCTCCTCAGATGGGAATTTTATGAAAATGCAAAATCTGCCAGGACTGCAGAGTGTCACTTGTTATAGGTAGGAGAATGATACTGCTACTCAGAAGACCAAAGGGCCTAGGAGCATACATTGATTACTCTTAAATATTTTGTCCTTAAGTCAGTGCAAGTCACATGTTATGCTATTGTGTGAAAAGGTGACAAAGCTTTAAGCCTCCTGGAATGTTATACAGAAATAGAACAAACCAGGCTGAGGCTCTGAAGTTTCAGGAAGTAGGTTTTTTATTATCTATGGCCATAGGGCTCAGCTGAGTAGCCTCAGAAAGTCTGAGCCCAGAACAAAAAGGTTAACATCAGTTTTTATAGACAGGATGACATGTTAAAGACAAGGTAAATGATTAGCTGGTTTAAGTTGAGAAGGGCACATAGCTGGGTTACAGAATCATATGAGCCATTAAGGGAGGGGTCTCCATCCCAGGAATGTGTCCGATTTTGCCTACTTGCAGTTTCACCCATTCCTGGAGGCTGGGGGTGGGGATTTTCCATAGAGGAGGTAGCTGAACCAGAAGAGAGAATGGAGAGGTCTGCCTGCTGCGAATCCTGCTTGCTACATTTCCCCCTTTGATGTTTAACCTGACTTACAGGGAGGGGTTATAGCATCACCTATATTTTGTCCTTTTTTGTTACAGGTCTTGATATGTCCCAGTCTGAGCTGGGTGTGGGAAACAATGTAGTCATGCAGGGTTTAGGCCCCTGCAAAGTTGGGTGTTGAGGGTCTGTGCCCTCCTCTGGTGGCCTCAAGTTTTCACCTGATGGCCCCTTTGTGGCTGTGCCTGTGTTAGGTTGTTCCTCCCCTGAAGAATCTTACACATCTTTGACTAACCAGCCATCTTCAGAGGCCAAGCGGTGTGATGTGAGATGTGCAAGAAAAGGAGGGGTAATACCCCTGAGAGGGTCTGATCTGTGTCTTTGACAGCCTATGCTCATTGACCTCTATGCCCAGCAGCTGCTCTGGGATTCCCTCACCTGCTGGTGGGGCATCAGCTTTGGTTACATGTTTTGGGGGACCCAGTTTTTTTCTTCAGTTAGGGCTTAGCTCATAGCTTTGAGCAAGAGATAAATGGCCTGGCACCAGCTCCCAGGAGGCCTTCACAGTTTTGCCATCCTAGAGTACTGAAAACAGCATTACTGAACTGGTGACATGGGACTATAGCATACTGAGGAATCTTTCTTTAGGGTGCATACAGAATAATTCAGGTTTGAGAACTGCCCTGGCATGAATACTGGTTATAGTTTTTACTTTTGTCCAGCATAGGTAGTGAGGCATGCCTGGCACATCATTTCCCTTGGAAGGGCTCTTGACGATGCCAAGCAGAAATAGAGGAATGAGGCACATGGTGCTGGCTATGGGGAGTGCCACCACATGAATGTAAAATTAGCCTCAGGGAAAGGATGGAGACACACACTCTGGGCAGCAGTTAGGGAGGGGAAGTTACCTAGGTAAGAGGGACTTCACAAAATTAGAGTAAGTTGGTTTTCAGGAATAACTCCAGGTGACCTATTTCCAGGAGGGCTGAAACTACTCAATGAAAAACAAATGCACAGAGCAAGAAAAGACAATTAGTCCACAGACACAGCAGATCAGAATGTCCATTATTGATTCCTCAATCTTCGGCCATGCATAGATCAGTCAGCTTCCAGGGTGTCTGAGGCATGCCTCAGAGGTCTCCTCAGGCTCTGGTCATGCATTGACTAGTTGCTTCTGGTGAGCTAGAGCAGGGCAGTGATGGTCATTCAGGTCTTAGTTACAGGCTAGTTAGCTGATCTTGGCTGTGATGGAGAAGGGCACAGAGGCTACCAGAGAATGATGTGCATCACATGTTCAGGATAAGGGGTGCATTCCCAGGGGTTGTGTGCAGTGGCCCTTTTGACCCGAGAGTGGTGAATTCATAGGATGATCTTCATGACTTTGACAGCTGTTGGGGTTACTAAAACAACACAGACAGGACCTCTCTATTAAGGACGGAGGGAGCCTCTTTTTTTTTTCTCAGCCTTACCCATAACACACTTCCTGGGTTAACCACAAGTAAGGAAGTGTAGATGCTAATGAGTTTGGGTACTGCTTTTAATACCTTCCCTTTTAGTTCACCTAAAACTTTTCCTAATTTTGACCATAATTTCACTTTTTTATAAACCTTCATCAACTTATTATATTTATTCAGGCTTTGTCTTATACTTTTTTACTCTGTAACAGCCATTTATTTTATCTTAGGACAAACTACTTTTATTTTCCTTTTTGTAAAACATATCCTTTATACCCTTCATACTTAAGTCATTACTTCAAGCAAGCATTTTACCACACACAATTACTATTAAAATTGAATTTTTCAGAATAATGCTAAATATTTAAAATGCTTTAGTTAATGCATATTTGAAATTTTAATATAAAATTTTTTAAATAAGTGTTGATGGCACATATTAAGATTTTTTAAAAAGCTGTACAGATAAAATTTGCAAGCAAGGTGTTTTGTAATATTAAACAGCTTCCTTAATTTAAGAATATGAAACATAAAACCAAAGGGGAGTCACAAATTTGGAGTCAAAGATAATGCAGTTTGGCCTGATCCCTTTATCTGGAAGAAAGGGAATAAATGAGGGTACAGAGGTACCAAGGAAACTGAATGCAGGTTTTCTTTCTTGCCAGGAGTAGGAGCACTATTTACAGAGTAGGAGCATTATTCACTTTATGATTATAACTTGGTTTACATTTTTTTCATACATTCTCTTTATTTCATTATTTGACAAAACATTAGTACTTTTTCAGTTGACCCCAGCTTCCAGCAGGCCATGGAACACGTCTCTGTTGGAAATCCTGTTACTGGTATTGGAGAACAATTCCCCATTATATATATATATATATATATATATGCCTTTCCATTCCTTGTATTCCAGTCTCCTATGTTTCCCAGCTTTGACATTTTATTTAAGACACTGTTAAGTGGATTGCCTGTTTCTTTCTCAATAATAAAGTTATTATTAAGTGTTTATTTCTTGGATATGCTGCCTTAATGATAGCATTTCTCTGTGAAGCATTGACAGGGAGGAGGTGGAATGTGTTGGCCTTTCCCAATATAATTGCTGATTTCAGACATTTCTTTTTTTTAATTTTTGCATAGCATTTTACAAAGTGTACCAGGGTCAATTATTTTGTGGCCGCATAGTGTCAGCAGGGCATTGCTTATTGCATCTTTGTGCAGCCAATGCAGCAAGTTAGAATTTTTTTTCAGTCTTCTGACTAAACTTCAGAAAAGCAACTTGTATAAAGGGATTGGGACTAATTTCCATAAATTTGATGCAATTAGCATAATCCAGCACCACTCTTCCAGCCCCTGCATCAGCAATTTTGACCATTCAGGTTATTAATGGCTCACCAGATATTTTGTTGTTTTGGTTGTTTGTTTTTTATATTTATATTGACCTACATGGACTGCAACACTCTCAGCTACTGACCAATAACTATAAATTTGATTTTTTTAAAACAAAATGTTGATTCTGCAGCATGGACAGTTTTTCCTATAATTTTGCCAATTCCTTTTCATATTTCATTCTTTTCAGAGATTGCTTGATCATTCTGTTCACACATATAATTATATTGCATTAACAAAGTCATCCTTTTTTTATACATTCCAATTATTTCTCATTTTTTTAATAGTATGCTTTCTATACACAGAACAACCCAATAGGCTTTTCCTGTGTAGTTTTATTCTCCCCAATCTTTACAGAGTCCTGTGCATTTTGCTAATTCCTCTGCAAGTGAGGAGTAAGGTAAGTTATCCCATCCTGGGATTTCTTGGTTCTTTACTTTGAGCTTAGAGGGCATTTTTTTTAAAAATGACATTATTTCTTAATCTATGTTTAAAGCTTATGGCTTATTGTTAATTTACTTTAAGTAAAGTTTGAAGAGGGACTATTGACTTAAAAATTCCCATATGTCTTAAAGCATTAGAAAATATAACCCAGGGAGAGAAAACTTTTAAATTCAAAATATTCTTCATACAAAAAGACAAGAAACTGGCAACTTTAAGTTTATCAGGAATGGTCCTAACAAAGCATTACAATATTTAGAAGAACATACTCCACATTTTCTGCACAAATTTTTTAAAGCTTGTCTTATTGACCTTCACCACTGTGACACCATGCTGAAATGCAAATCCTGTTTATAGTACCAATTTTGTACATGAAAGGCAACATGATATTTGTGGCCATTTAATTTATAGGTTTGGATTCACAGACAACACAGACTTCAGTGATATAAAAACAGATTTTATTAGGAAAGTAATTAAAGAAAATAATTAAAACATAGTAATTAAGAGTTTTCAAAGATAAAGCACAATTACATCACCAGATAAGATGGTGCCAACACCTGAAAAGAAGTGTTGAAGAGTTTTAGAAGTAGCATTTTAACTCTCATTAGTAAAAATCCAGTTATCTTAGGGACAGCATTCAGTGTCTCCTTAGTTAAGATACATAGCAGAGCATAAGATTTTGATGAGGTGCTCTTCCTCTCTCATAAGAGTCTTTTCTCTTTCCTCTTTTTGTGATATCTTCACATAATAGGGGCCAAATTTCAATGAGCTTATGTGACCAGGCCTGGTTTGGTCCTCTGGGAACTGGCTAGGGACCAAATAGAGCTTCTGGGGATGTAGATATTTTTATTAAAGTACACCTTCTTCAGGAGGATAGCCAATCCTCCTAGCTAAAGTGCACATTTTAACTGTCTTTTTTTTTTTACCAAGACCACACAATGGCAACATCAGTTTACAGAACAGATTCTCTTAATGAGATAAATTTTAAAGCCCCTACACTGATGTTTTCCTACTACTCTGAAATGTGAAAATTTTGATTTATAAGACAGAGTAATGATAAGCCATAATGCAAGAGAATTTATTTTTATCCTCTCTAAAAGTGGTCCAGTTTAATTCACACAATTTCCTATGTCAGTTAGGGGTCAGCTTGATTCCCCAGTCATCAGTAAAAGCTTTCTTAAAGTTAGAAATCACGCACCACAATGGTGTCTTACTAACTTCTCCTCTCATATCTGTGGTGGCAATGATTAATGAGAGGGCTTACAGACAAACAACAAAGGATTTTGAATAAACTGTTTCTTCCTTCAGTCTGGCTGCTCCCCTGTGTGGATGTTGTGTGCCTCTGGGCTTTGGTGGCCTGGTATAAACCCCCAGCCAACCCCCTTTTGGGGTTGCTCATCCTGAGCCATATGAGGATCATCACAAACTTTTAGAATCTGAACTCACTTGTGGCCTGGTGTATGGCCCAGGACTTCTTTTCATTCACACAATTCCACACACATACTCCAACACCCCTCCTGAACTGCCCTTTCCAAATCCAGACCTGAAGACTTCCATTTCCCATGGCCCTCCAACAGGAGACTGGTACTTAGAGATCCTGGGAGTTGATCAGACTCCCCTTCCACTCAGGCTTCCCTAGCCTTTTATGAGGGGGCTGAAACTGACATGCATGGGCACTGGGCAGTGCTCCCAGAAACCTGGTTCCAGAAACTGTCCCAGATCCATAGCCACTCTGGCAGTGATGGGTGCCATACCCAGGGAGGTTAGGAATCTGAGAGATGGGGAAATGCCCTGCTGTTAACACTGGATTCCATCAGGTCTCCAGTCTGGGTGCCCCTACTGCCACAGGCAAGGGAGGTGATAATACATCAGACTCATATTCTGAATGAGCCTCCATAAATGTTGTGCAAAGAAGGGACAAGGCTTTAAGCCCCCTGGAATGTCACACAGAAATAGAACAAACTGGGCCAAGGCTTCAAAGTTTCAGAAAGTATGTTCTCTATTTTCTATGGCCATAGGGCTCAGCTGAGCAGCCTCAGAAAGTCTGAGCCCAGAATAAAGATTACCATCAGTTTCTATAGACAGGATGACATGTTAAAGGCAAGGTAAATGATTGGCTGGTTTTAGTTGAGAATGGCACAAAGCTGGGTTACAGAAACATATGAGCCATTAAGGGAGGGGTCCCCATCCCAGAAATGTGCCTTATTTTGCCTACTTGCAGTTTCACCCATTTCTGTAGGCCATGGGAAGGGCCCCTATCCTAGGAATGTGTTTTATCTTGCTTCCTTGCAGTTTCATCCATTCCTGGAGGCTAGGGTTGGGGGTTGGGGATTTTCCATAGAGGAGAGCTGAACCAGAAGAAGGGGGTAGAGGCCTGTCTGCTTGCTACAATGCTTCCTGCAAATACTTATGGAATGAATGAAATTTAGGACAAGCTAAAGGACCATGAAACTGAAGATAAGTTTAGTAAGAGTCAAAAACTGATATTTGATTCAAGAAGGGGTTTGCAGGAAATCTGGTTGCTGGCCGATCACATGTGAACCAGAATTTGTGAAATGTGGGATTTAGGCAGATTTATAGAGGGACTCTTTGCAATGACTATTGCCACCTGGAATTCACATCCTAATGCAATCCTTTCCCCTTGAATGTGGGCTGGACCTTGGTTAATAAAAAAGAATACCCCAAAGGAATGTTTAATAACTTCTTAAAGTGGTTATAAAAGACTATGGATACCAACTTTCTTGCAGACTCTATTTTCTTCTCAAATTGTAAGCTTGGAAGAAGCAAACCTCCATGTGGGAGAGTCAAGGTGGCAGACAAATAAGAATAATCTCTAGCCAACAGCCATAGACCAAGATCTTCAATCCATCCATTAAAGAGGAAGTAAATGCTGCTAAATGCTAGTTGAATGAGCTTGAAAGTGGATTCTCTACAAACCAAGCCTTCAGATGAAACCATAGTTCTTTGTCAAAGTTTAGCTCTGTGCGAACACCCTGCAATTTATGTCCAAATGTTAATACAATGTTGTAAGTGGCTTGAAAATATTTTGTACCCCAGAAAGGCACGGTTTTATTCTGAGCCAAACTTGTGAAGGCAGCCAATTTTTTAAAATACTGATTCAATACTGCAATTTGGAAACTTCTAATTAGATTTTCTCCATGAAGATATGACACATCCAATTGCAGGTGTGACCTTTTTGATTAGTTTACTAGCATTTTTAAAAGGGAAATAATTTGGAGAAACCTCAGAAATGACAGAGCTGCCAGAAACTTCACAGCATAATTGACACAATGCCAAAACCTGGAGAACAAAGACATGGGTATTTGGAGATGATTGCAGCCCAGCAGATGTTGCCATGAGATGTTGAGCAAGTTAGAAACTGGAAAGAGCCACGAAAAGCCAAAGGAAAAAAGCCTGACCTAACAAAGGGAGGAATTCCCACAGGAACAGAGTCTTAAAGCAAACAAGCCCAAGAGCAAGGGAACAGTAGATGCCAGCCATGTAACTACCTAGCTGACAGATATGTTCCTGACTGATTGGCCTTCCTTGAATTGTGGTATCTTTGGATATTTTTATAGGCTTAGAACTGTAAACTTTAACTTAATAAATTCCCTTTATAAAAGTCACTCCATTTCTGGTATATTATAATCCAGGAGCTTACAAACTAAAGCAAATGTGTAATTAAATAAGTGTTTGGATATTTTGGTATTAAAGTCAGATATGGAAGGACAAGTATTTTTCTTACAATGACATCCCAAGCCACACTAGCAAAATTCCTGTCACAATTTCAGTGCTCAATAGCATCTGAGAAACAAATTGTAAACAGCCTTACATTTGTCTATAAAGACATATTTGCTTTCATATGTAAAGACATAGGAGCATATAAGAGAATTATAAAATTGAGGTTCATTACTCAAATTTTTCATTACTAAATTAATGAAGAATACAGCTTTAAAAATTTCAGGAAGCTATTTAAAATGTAAAAGACACAGTATTTCCTTTGGAAATGAATGTATCTATCCCTAATTTAAATATATCCCTTGTTTTTTCATTACAAATTTGTCTTTATTTCTCTCAGGAAACATCCTAGGACTTTTAAACACTTAATTTTATTTAAAAAATAGTTGAAGCCAATCACAGTTATAGTCATATTAGTAATGAAACTGACTGATTCAATTCTTTGAATTCCTATTACTTGAGGCTTCTAGGATTTTATACTTTTTAAAACATTAGATACATCTGAATTGAAGAGACCTTTGTTCTATGCTATTTTTCTTTATTGGTGGTAAAATATGCTTATACTTGATGCATGAAAAAATAGCTTTCTGTTAGATACATATTGGCAGCCTATTTATACTTATACGGAGCAGTATTGAGGGCCCCAACATGAGGGAATGGTGGTAATTTTACAAGTGTCCAGCAGGACTGATCCTCTTTCTGAAGGTTCTAAACAGTATTGACCTCAAAAGTCAGAACACACATAACATTGAGACCTCTGGGCAAAGGCATGAAGTTTCCTTTTGGATATCTTAGTAGAATTACAGAATGAAAAGTTATAATCTATTTTCATCATCCTTATATATATTATTTGCATAATTAAAGGAAAGGGTGTACATTAATCATATTTAGATTTGTTCTTTCTCCATTGACTTTCAAGTTATAGAGGGTATATCCTTTCATATATGGCTGATGAAGTTATTAACAACATAGACACATAAAACAGATTTTTCTAGGGCAAGAAAGTAGCTCTGAGCTCTGGAATGTGGCAATAGCATCTTCAATAATGACCCAGTGATCCCTGGATATCCATGTCCTTGAGTTCAGGTGAGTACTGGAAAGAAATTTTCCCAGGAGAGATGGACCTCAATTATTTGGTAAATGAATTTTAATCTGAGAATAATTGTGTTATCTCACTACAGACAATTGATGACAGTATATCTGAAGGTAAGTTCCATTATTGTTGAGAAGGAATTCCACCAGGATTTAACTCATAAATAATTTTCAGACAGGAACCTGCCTTATTTTATGATGCTGGGCTCTGTTTTTCTGCAATTAGTCCTAAGGAGGGGATGGAAGTCAATGAAATAAATACATAAACAAATAGTGACAAAATACAGGTATTGCCTGAAGATGAAATAGTGTTCTGTTCAAGAGAACAGTGCCAGAGAAGGAAAGGCTAAAATAGGTGGGTATTCAGAAAAGGCAGGAATTGAAAGGGATTAATATTTAAACTGACAATGAAGGAACATGAATAAGAAGTGGGCATATGTGTGACTTGGATTGGGAGGGGATGAAGGATGACAATAGTGTTCAGTGCAAAGGAAAAAGCAGTTTTTCAGTGTGTTTCTGTGGTGCTGAAAAGGAGTTTCAAGAATTAATTCTTGGATACCTAAAGGAGCCATTAATTCTGATTGGGAAGGAGAGGAGATATAACTTTCACTTATTTGGGGGAGGTAACTGTTTCAGTTTGCTAAAGCTGATGGAATGCAATATGCCAAAAGTGGGTTTGTTATTACAATAGGGATTTAATAGCTTACAAAGTGTCTGAATGATACCTTCTCCAAAGAAAAGCTCCTGGAATTCAAGACACCTGTCATATAGGAGGGCAAATGACTTGTGTCTACTGGTCCTTCTCTACCAGGTTTCATTGTTTTCAACATCTGGCTAAAGTGCCTTTCTCTCTGTATCCTGCAGGTCCTCTCAATTTCTCTAGGGCTGTTCCCTCTGAGTTTCTTCCTGATTTTCTGGGAGCATCTCAGAATTTCATCTCTGGCCTTTTTCTGCCTTTGTCTTCTCATAAAGGACTCCAGCAAAAGGATTAATTTCAATTGGTTTCACTGCATCTGAGTCAAAACAACCTAATCAAATCATCCAACTCACAACAGGTCTGCACCTGCATCAGGGTATATAACAGCTTCAAACCAGCATACTAATGTGTTCAATTCAAGATCTATTTTCATTGATGGCCCAGCAACTGTTGGGGAGATGTAAATAATCACCCTTAATTCCCTAAAGTTATCCTCAAAGTTAAGAGAAAGAAAACAATGTTATCATTGAATAAGCATTAAAGCAGAATGTGATGCATTACAGGAAATTCATGAAGAGATTCAAAGACAGATAGAAATCTTATGCTTCATATAGGACAAAAGAAGATGTGACACATTTCACACATATTCTCAATTTATTTCTCATATCTTCAAGACCAGAGGTAAGCTTTCAATTTGGAGCCAGGAAAAAAAGCCCACCACTCAATCATGACTGCCAGATATTTTGCTTATCTTGTATCAGGAAACTGGTAGAAATTTTCCTTGATTACATTTTGAAGTAATGGCTTCCTTTCATCTGTAGACTTTGAATGGAAAAAATGATGAGACATATTTAAACTTTGACACACATTTCAAATGTGCATGCATTTCAAAAGAACAATGAAAGTGGTACTACTTGAGGCTTTGGCTTTTCTGAAGTAAATATTCAAAGAGATGGGAGGGAGAAGGTAGTTTCTTCCCTTAAATGCAACAAGGAGAATAAAGGTTTTCTCATTTTTAAATTTGTATGTGCCCTTACATAACACAAAACCATACAGAGGTAAAATCTCAGAAATGAAATCAATTGATAGTGTATTCACTGTCATTATAGGAATAGAATTGAAGGAAATCAAGAAGCAAAAAAAAATCTAAAAAGAAATGAAGAAATGTCATTAGTCTGAATGATAGGTCAAATTTTAGTAGAGTGATGGAAAGAGGAGAGAAGAGGGATAAATTGATTATTGAAACATTTCAATAATATTATTTGCAGAATGTTTTAATTTGACTGCTCAAGGAAATACCCTGAGTGGGTCAGCTTAAAAATGGGAATTTAATAGCTGATGGTTTTGAGGCTAAGACAGCATCCAAACCAAGGTGATATCAAGGCAATACTTTCTCCTGGAAGACTGGCATCATGGGGTGGCAGATGCAATCCTTTTCCTTAGGTTGTCACATGACAAGGCACATTGCAGCATCTCCTTGTCTCTCCCTTCTCTTCTGATTTCTGCTGATGTTCAGCTTCTGGCTGCTCTTTCTATGGCTCTCTCTCTGAATTTTAATCACTTATAAATCACTCCTGTGATAGGATGAAGACTATCATGATGGAGGTGGGCCATACCTTAACTGAAGTAGGCTCATCAAATTATCTTCCCTTCAATTTCTGGTTCCTGCCTATGACTAAAAAAAAATCTATCTTCCCATTGTGGCAGGATAGGAAGATGTGACCTTCCCTTTTAACAAGGAATCATGAAAATCTCTTACAGGTAAGAGGATGGAAATGTAAATAATAGTGAGTGAGGCCAGCATTGGTGAAGGCAATAACTGACCCCTTTGTAGTACGGAATGTTTCCAAAGAGAATGGAGGGGTTCACAGGAGATGGATAATTCATGTATTTGTGAAGTTGCAAACTATGATCTTCTGCCAAGATTGTTTTGAGTATTCATGATCATGGTAACAAGCTAATACTACATCAGAATGTGTCAGGACCTGTTCTAAGCATCTTACAATATTAATCTTTTTATATTTTTACTTTGTTATCAAGGGGTGCATGGACTAGGAATTGAACCTGGTCTCCCACATGACAGTGAACATTCTGTCTCTGAAAAAGCTTTGCACCCCCAATATTACTCTTCCAATGAATTCCCTGAGTAGGACATTGTTGCAATCACCCCAATTTCTGAAGAGTAAATGGAAGGACAGAGAGGATAAGCATATTGCCAAAAGTGGGCCATCTTAAGAAAGGATGGACCCAGCATTGAAATCAAGGCAATGCAGTTGATATCACTGAATTCTGAAGCATAATGCCTGGAAAAGCCTTCCCAGCTCTTCCCAGGAGGGCCCTTGAGAGAAAATTTCAGGCATGACTTGGGTGGTCCAGCTGTCTCAGTTACACTTAGAGGCTGACTATTTCAAATCCCTCCTTTGCATATGTGATAAGATTTTTTATATTCTTCATATTATAGAGGTAAATGTTCCTTTTACACAAATTCTTCAGATCCTTTGGTTATGAAATACATTCACATATAGTTATTTATGCATATATTTATGCAAATAAATGTGTATATGCATGCATTCATTTATTTTTATTGATTTACACACACAATACACATATATACAAATACATACATATAATATATATTAATTTTTCAATTTCCCACATAACTGTTCAGTGCCATCACTACTGGTGAGACTTCTAACCATGAGGAAAACACAGAGCTGGTCTCTGAGTTAGACTGCAAATACTTCACCTTCTGGCAAGCCAGCTCCCAAGAGACTCAGCTCTAAAAGAAGCAGTCGCACCTTGAAAATGCATTCATTTTTTATGTTCAATACATGTAACCTACCTTGATGTCCAACAAATTCACTAACAAGACTGTGGATATCTCTTAACTGGACAGGGCAGAAAGTTGGTGCAATGGAAGTAGGAAGGACTCTGGCTAAGTGGTGCCAGTGTGGGAAATCCCTTTGGAGGTTACAGATACCCTTTGTGATGCACCAGGAGTTTTAACCTGGAATTGTCCAGACAGGTGGAGGGCACGAAAGCAAGATGTGGACGGGGAGTCTGGGCATAGGGAAGGGGCTCCAGAGCTCTTGCTCCTTCTGCAGGTACTTCTTTCTGAACCTTCAATATTGACTGTGATGAGGAGTCCACTTCACCCAGGCTCAGTCTCTGGGCATTGAACAGTCTGAACACAATCTCAGTTATTCAGTCATTGGGTGAATGACTGTGAGTCCAAAGATTCCTGTGCTTTGGACCACCAGCCAGCAGAGGGGGCACTAAAATACCTTTTCTGAAAAAAACCACGCAGGAAACACCTCCCGGTTTAACCCCTCACCTGTCCCCACAACCACAGGACGGACAATTTCTTCCTGCAGGACCCGCGGAGGAGACGGCCATAGCTTGGGGAGTACTTGGGCCATTGTCGTGAGTAAATAGCTTTCTGTTCATGCCTGAGACTGAGGAGGGGACTTTGTGGCTGTTCTCTGAGGTTTACTCCTAAATAGTGAGCACAGAACCTTCATTTTCTGTACTTTTTCCATGTAGTTCCCGACAGGTCACAGGGGATGGAACTAAGGCCCCAACCCCCTCTCACCCTGCGGCAACAGCCGAAACTCTTGGTCCACAGACTTGTGACCCTTTCTCATTCCCCTCCCCCTTGCCACAACTTATGATGTGCCAAGTGCTGCACGGGCAAGAAACCACACCAAAGAAGAACTTATAGCACAAACTCCACCGATAAAGAGCAAACAGACCAGAACAAGCACAAAGAAGAAAGAAGCGATATACCAGCGAATGGCAGTCAGATGAGTCACCAAATGCAGAATTCAGGACTAATAAGGAACAGTGAATTTCAGAGTATAAAAGGAGAAACACATCAAAATGCAGGTGGACGTTTTCTTCAGGCTCTTGAACCTTTCAACCTCAGCTCATTGCATGGTTATGAGTGTTGGACTGAACCCCAATTTGTTCTAACAGTTCCTTCTCTATGTTCTTAGGTAATAGTTTAGTAAGAGTTACTTTAACAAAGTATCTCTCCGGAGGGGCTTTGCCAGGTCAGATATCTGGGATAATTTTATGGAATCAGAACTCTTCCTAGTGACAATGCTAATAGAGATTCAGAGAGAGGGAAAAAGCATTCTAAAATACTGAAATTGATATGAAAAATATTTTTTCCTTCCACTGGTGCAGTTGAGGGGCATACCAGTTCTGACTGAGCCATATCAGAGTTCAAGGTGAAAGGGAAGATGTTCCTTCTAGGTATATACCTTTATTATTTACTTTTTTGGTGAATTTTTCCTGCAGAAATTACATGGGTGAAAAAAATGTTGAAGAGTTTACAAGTTTGAATAATACAACTCCCAATATTAATGTCAAGTGTCATTTGCCCCAAATTCCATCATTCATAATTTTACTTCATGACTTTAATAAAAGCAAATTTTTGAGTAAAGTTTTTGAAACATACATTAAAAATTTTTCTTTTTTTTCAAATGTCACATTGTACAATTTCTTATGACCAAGTGATGATCTTAAGTTACTTTTAAGCTTAACTTACTGAAGTGCTTTAGTTTTGGTGTGGTTGATACTATACTATTTATATAGAAAGAAATAGAGGTGATACTTGCACAGCAGGAGAAAATCCTAAATACTCCTTAGTTTTACACTTTAAATTAGTTGTTTGCTATGTGAATTCTACAAATATGTAATCTTCAAGTGAGGATACACTTGCACTGAGTAAAATTCATGCATGAACAGAAATTAGTTTTTGATGTTCAAGACGATATTGTGATTTTCAGTAACTAGTATTGCATACTGGCTAAAACTACTTAAGATGAAATTTGTGCAGGACTTAAATGATCAGTTTTTTGAACAGCCATGTCAGAGATTTTTTTTTTTTTTTGTAATTCGTATGTGTTCATTGAAAGTAATTTTTTCCTGTGGAAAATTCAAACTCTGGATCTACACTTAGTTTAATTTTGTGTATTTCCATGAAAAGGTGAAATCAGTAAGTCTACAATCTCATCATTTTATATATGCCTATTTCCTATAATAATATTTCAAATGACAATGAACTGTCTTCAATTTCTTTTCTCTTTCTCTGTTTTCAGATTTGAAAATATATTCATATGTCTAGTTAAATTCTGAAGGGAGTATAAGCCTAATAACTGTTTACTTTCATATTTTTTTAGATTTATTGACTGATTTCTCTTGGTGCAGTATATTAGCTCACATTAATAAGTCACATAAATGTTTGTAATATATTTTTAACAGGAATCAGTGCCCTGATTACATTTGTTACCCTCTCAGCTTGTCATATAAAGATAAACACTCATATTTCATAGCCTGTAGTACATAGCCACCTGGCAAATCCCTGTTGTGATCAAGTCACTAACTCTTTCCCCTAACATCTACCAAAAGTCACTAATATCTATCAAAAGACTCCTACAGGGGAAAGGGATAGATAGAGAATCCCTTGAAACAAGCAAGCACAGGCAGACCAAAAAAAAGCCAAGTCCAGGAAATATGACTAAATTTTATCTACCTCTCGAAGGCATAATGAACACAAGAAATTCTGGAGTAACTCATCCCTGGCCTGGAGAAAGGATTTATATATACATGGTTTTCTCCATGGCTTTCAGGGTTAAAGTGCAGTCAGTCTCCAAAACTTGCAGCAGAGGAAGGAGTTTCTGCATGAAACTGGAAAATAAACTCCTCACCATTTCCACAGAGCCCAAATCATTCAGGACACCAAAGACATAGTGATATTAATAGAATAATGACACATTTCCTATTTAATAACATCCAGATGCTTTAAAGGCTGATTGTTTCAAAATTTTGGTTGAATAGTATTTAAGTAGATTTGGCTTCTGACTACCATGTTAGTAACATAGGTTTTTTTTTTAATTTCACAAAATTTCAGTCTTTAATTTTCATATTTGAATTATACAAAAAAAACTATAATGTTTTGAGATTTTTTCAAACTCAGACATCATGGAAAGAAATATATTTGCATATTTTATGATAGTCCACTTCTCATTATGAAGAAAGGAATAATAACCCAGACATTCTGCTCTGGAGAAAAAATAAAGGTAGAATACTGATGACTTTTTAAAAAATAATCTTGAAGTTTTCCATTTAGAACATTTGTTCTTTGTAAGCATTGCTTTTCTTTTGCTTTTAAATGTTATTATTGAATATGTATTGCTTCTGGTAAACAAATGCATACTTGAGTTGTTTCCATCTTTTGGCTGTTATAAAAACATTGCTATAAGTACTGCTGTACAACTATCTGCTTGAGTTTCTGCTCATCTGTTCTTTGGGGAATGTAACTATAAGTAGAAACAAGGTCAGATGATAGTTGTATGTTTATTTGATGAACCTCCAAACTCTTTCACACAGTGGTTGCCTCATTTTATATTCCCAGAGTAAATGTACAAGGGTTTCTAATTCACTGCACTACTGTGAATTTCTGCTTTGTGTCTTTTTAATAGTCACATTCTCATGACTGTAAGGTGCTATATGCCATTGTGATTTTTAAAATCTTGTTCTTGTGGTATAAATAAAACTACTCACAATATCCCATTTAACCACTTTCAAATGGACATTTCAGTTGGATCAGTTACATTCATGATATTGTGCCAATATCACCAATATCCATTATCCTAACTTTGTCATCCTCAAACAGGAGCTCTTTACCCATTAAACATTAATCCCTTGTCCCTCTCCACCCCTCTAAACTTTGGTAACCTAATATAATTTGATAACATAGTAGCCTTTGGTTACTATGAAATTTCCCTGTTTCAGTTATTTTCTATGAACAGGTTCATACAACATTTGCCATTTTGCTTCTGGCTTATTTTACACAACATGTTTTCTTCATTATTCATGCATGCTATAGTATGTATCAGAACTTCATTCACTTTTACAGCTGAATAATATTCAATTGTATGAATACCACTATTTGTTTACTAATTAATCTATTAATGGACATTAGTTGCTTCCACCTTTTATTTCCTTTGAACAATGCTGCTCTGAACATAGTATACTACATTTTTCAGTGTCCCTGCTTCGGTTCTTTTGAATTATACACCATGAAGTGGGATTGCTTGGTCACATGGAAATTCTGTTTTCAACTTTCTGTGGAACTGCCAAACTGGTTTCCACAGTGTCTGCATCATTCTGCAATGCCACTTGCAATAATATCAGGATTCCTGTTTCTCTGTATTTTCATCAACATTTACTATTTTTAGCTTTGTTAGTAATGGTCATATAGAGGATAGAAATGGTATCTCATTTTGCTTTTGATTTGCATTTCTCTGGTAACTATTGATGTTGAATATCTTTTCAGGTGCTTTTGGCTATTTTTATTATCTTTGGAGAAATTCAATTTAAATCACTTGTGAAGATATACATACTCTCCTAGTTGTTTCTCTATTGGGAGGTTTTTTAAAAACTGATTATAATTTTTATAGAGTCAGCTTAGTCACTTTGTGTGTTTCTGGGAATTTGTCCATTTCATCTGTTACCTAATTTATTAGCATACAATTGTTCTTAATATCTTCTCACAATCCCTTTTATTTCTGTAAAGTCAGCAGTAATATTCTCCCTTTCAGTTCAAATGATTTTTGTGGCTTGTATCCTCTCTTTGTTTCTTTACCAATCTATCTAGTATTTCTCACATGTGGGTATTTCATATTTTCCTTTTCATTCATCATAAGATATTTCCAAATTTCCTGGTGATTTATTCTTTGCCACATGGTTTCTTATGAGTGCATTGTTTAACTTCCACATATTTGTAAATTTTTACATTTTCCTGTTACAAATAAATAGTTACATTTCATTTTGTTTAGATAAGGTCCCTTACATGAGTTCAGTGTTTTAAATTTATTGAGTTTTGTCTTCCAATATGCTTGTGATATAATATAAATTCTGTCTTGGGGAATGATCTTGTGTACATGAGAAAAACATTTACTCTATTGTTTTCAAACATATTTGTGTTACATATTTCTCAAACTTTCCCTCTTAATGTATGTTATAGATGACCATATATGTCTGCTACATCTATTTGGTACATATTATTAAAGTCCTCTATTTCTTTTGGCCTTCAGTGTAGATATGCTAGCCATTATTTAAAGTAGTATCTTGAAGTCTTCTAATACTAATATAGAATCATCTATTTTTCCCATCAATCTGTGAATGCTTACTTCATAATTTTGGGCCTCACAATTATTATTTACATGTTTTTAATCTACAAATTTTATTGAGATATATTGGCATACCATATATTCTATCAAAAGTATACACTATGTCACATTAGCATCACCTAGTTGTGCAATCATCATCACACTCAATTTTAGACAATTTTCATTGCTCCAGAAATAAAAATGATACATAGACATATAAAAAGAAAACACAAAATGGCCCATATCCCTTATTTCCTCTATTATTGACCTCTAGTATTGGTGTGGTACACCTGTTATTGTTGATGAAATAATGTTAAGGTATTACTGTTAACTCTAGTCCATAGCTGGCAATAGATATTTTCCCCATATACCACTTATTATTAACTGTTTGTACTAGTGTTGTTTATTTGTCTGAGTTCATGCAAGAAATTATATTAGTGGTGTTGATCAGTGACTTATTATGATTCTAAACAACACCTTTCAACCAAACTCACCTACAATAGAGAACTATTGCTTATAATCCCAACAACAAACTACCCTAACCTCTATTGATTTCCAAACACTTAAGTTTAACCTTGTTAAAAATTCTGTGTGTATTAGGTCATTGCCCCCCTCTTGTCTAGGTTCTGGCTATTTCTGTGTACCCTATATTCTGTGTTTTAAGACTGAGTTTACACATTCTAGTTATGTTTGTAATTGATCCTTTTATCAATGTATATAGGGTCTTTGTTCCTTCTAAGAATATTTGACTTAGTCTATTTTGTCTGCTGATTATTTAATCATCCCCACACTGTTTTAGTTGCAATATTTCTGGAATACTTTTCTATCCTTTCTTTTTTAACTTACTTGTGTCTTTGAATTTAAGGTGAGCTATTTGTAAGTAGAATTGTGTTCTCCCTTCCACATCACAGGGGTTGGTTAGGGGAGCAAGTGGTGCCCCCCATAATATAAAAAATTGGTATAAAAATTTTTGGCCATCCCCTCATACCAGGGAAGAAGTCTGAATTTTCTCTTTTCTGTTTACAATAACTTATTGTTATTAAAAGATAAAACATATTGCTATTATATAATACTATACAAAAATTTTATGCATTTCTGAGTTGCTAAACATTTTCTGTGTTGTCCAGCAGCTTTGATGTGTCACCTGCAGCTTCTGCAAAACTCCACTAAAAGGCCCATTTAATTTCTTATGCTAATCTGTGATATATTGAATACAAGAGGGAGAAAGTCATGATGTGGAAGGGATAACTGCAATTTCTGCTTGAGAAAGTTAAGACGTTTATTTGCTTTTTGTTTTTATGTTTGTTTTCATGAGAAGGCACTGGAACTCAAACCTGGGTCTCTGGCATGACAGGCAAAAACTCTGCCACTAAGCCACCATGGCTCACCAAAACATTTACTGTTTTTTCTTTTTTTTTTTTTTACATGAGTAGGCACTGGAATATGAACCCAGTTCTCCATCATGACTGGTGAGAACTCTGCCTGCTGAGTCACTGACATTTATTTTTAAAATAACTCCTGATAATTCAGGACTTCTGCCATTTTGGTATTTAGTTTTTGTAAGTCATACTTTTTTTTGTACCTCAATTATTTCATTACTTCCTCCTTTTTAATTTAGTTGATCTTTTTTGAATGAACCACTCCAGAAACACTAGAAACACTTCTCATTTCCTTTTTTGCACATTATTCTGGTATTTTCTTTGTGGTTACCATGAGGTTTAATTTAACATCCTGAATCTAATAATCTCTTTAGATTTGATACCAACTTAACTTCAATATCATCCACAAACTATGTTCTTGTTCTTCTCTGTTCTCCCTTATTTATAAAGTTCTTGTCACAAATTTTGTGTTTATTCCTTTTGAGTCTAAAACCACACATTTGTCATTACTTTAATGCATTTACATGTTATATTCTATATGCAGAGTTCCATACCAAAAATACAATAAAATAGTATTGGAATTTATAATTACCAACATAATTACCTTACTGGAGATCTGTATCTTTTCATGCTGCTTTGATCAGCTATCTTGTGTCCTTTCCTTTCAGTCTTGAGAACTCACTTTAGTTTTCTGGTAGGGAAGATCAATTGGTGATGCATACTCAGCTTTTGTTTATCTAAGAATATCTTAATCTCTCCCACAGTTTTTGAAAGCTTCTCTGGATATAAGCAGTTTTGCCTGGTAATTATGTTTTTCAGGACTTTATAAATAATTCTTTCCATTGCCTTATTGTGTCCAAAATTTATTTCTTTTATTTTTAAAGCAGGTTTATTGAGATATGTTCATACATCATATTGATGTGTAGTCACATGCCATACAGTCCATCCAAAGTATAAAATTAATGGCTCACTGTATAAACAGTAAGAATTGTGCATTCATCACCACAATCAATTTTAGAACACTTTCATTCCTCTTGAAAGAAAATCTCATACATCTTATAGCCCTTTATCATTGAAACTTAGCATTGGTATGGTGCCTATTTTACAGCTGATGAAATAGTAATAATATGTTAGCTGTAGTCTATAATGTGTCTTAGGTATAGTTTTTACTGGCTATCATCCTATTTTAGCATCTTGTAATAATGACATACATTTGTTCTAGTTATGAAAGAAAATTCTTATCTTTTTATTACTACTGACTGTCATCATCTATTTATCAAGGTTTCCTTCTCGTGAAACACATGACCCTAAACTTCCCCCTTTTAACCACAGTTACATAATTCAGCAGTGCTATCAGACTCACAATGATGTACCATCACCTTTTATCCATTTCAAAATATTATGAATAAATGTAATTAAAAGTTCTGCAAAAAATATGCATCAGCTCCCCATTCTCTACCCTCCTATGTCCTGGTAACCTAGATGCTATATTATAACTCTATAATTTTGCTTATTATTAGTTCATATTAGCGAGCTTATAAAACATTTGTCCTTTTGTGTCTGGTTTATTTCACTCACCATAGAGCACTGAGGATTCCTCTATGCTGTAGGTGTCAGGAATTCATTCCTTCTTACAGCTGAATAATATTCAATTGTGCTTATTGTTTATCCTTCATTGGTTGATGGGCACTTGAATTGTTTCTATCTTTTGGTGGTTGTGAATAGTGCTGCCATAAACATTAGTGTGCAAATGCCTGTTGATTTCTGTGCTTTCAGTACTTCTGGGTATATATACCCGGTAATGGGATTGATGGCTCTACAGCAGTTCTAAACTTAGCTTCCTGAGGAATGGCAAAACTGTCTTCCACAGCAGCTGCCTCATTTTACATCCCCTCCAGCAGTAAATACATGTTCCTATTTCTTCATATCCTCTCCAACACTTGTAATTTTCTTGTTTTATTTAAATATTGGCCATTCTAGTAGGTACAAATCATGATATCTCATGATTTTGATTATTTCCCTAATAGGTAGTGATGCTGAGCATCCCCTCATGTGCATCTTAGCCCTTAATATTTCCTCTTTTGAAAAATGTCTGTCCAAATTTTTTGCCCATTTTAAAATTATTTTTGGCATTTTATCATTGAGTTGTAGAATTTCTTTGTATAATCTGTACAGTAAATTCTAATTGGATATTTGGTTTTCAAATATTTTTTCCCATTGAATAGGTTACCTTTTCACTTTCTTGACAAAGTCCTTTGAAGCACAAAAGTATTCAGTTTGAGGAGGTTCTATTTATGTATTCTTTCTTTCATTGTTTGTGCTTTGGGTATAAAGTCTAATAAACCCTCAACCACCACAAATCCTTGAAAACCTACATTTTCTTCCTGGAATTGTATGTCCTATCACTTATATTTTGGTCTTTGATCCATTTTGATCAAATTTTTGTTTCAGGTGTGTGATAGTGGTCCTATTTCTTTGTTTGGATATAGATATCACCCAGTTCTTCCAACACCATTTGTTGTAGAGACTGTTTTGTCTCAGTTGAATGGGCTTAAAAGCCTTGTCAAAAATCAATTGTTTGGTCAGGAAATGGTAGCACAGTGACAGAATTCTCACCTGCCATGTTGGAGACCTGGGCTTGTTTCTTGGGGCCTGCCCATGCTAAAAAAAAAAGCTCAATTGTTCAGAAATGTGCAGGTGTGTTTCTGAATCTCAATTGCTTCCATTGATTAATATATTTATCCTTCTGTCAAGTCCAGGTTGTTTTGATCACTGAGTTTTGTAGTATGCTTTAAAGTCATAAAGTGTGAGACCTCCAACTTCTTTTTTCTTTTTGAGAATGTTTTTGACTATTCCGCATCTCTTAACCTTCCAAATGAATTTGATAATTTCCATTTCTATTTCTTCAAAATAAGCTGTTGGTATTTTGATTGAGATTGCATTGAATTTATGAATCAATTTTGGTAGAAGTGTCTTCTTAACAATTTTTATTCTTCTAATGCATGAACGTGGAATGTTCTTCAATTTATTTGTTTCTTCTTTGATTCTTTTTAGCAATATTTTGTAGTTTTCTGAATACAGGTCCTTTATATGCTTGGTTAATTTATTATTCCATGATATTTTATTATTTTGGTTGCCACTACAAATGGATTATTTTTGTCCTGAGTTCCCCTTCAGAATGTTCATTACTAGTGCATAGAAATGCTGCTGATTTTTGCACGATGCTCTTGTATCTCACTACTTTGATGAACTCATTTATTAGCTCTGGTAGCTTTGGTGTTGACTTTTTTGGAAATTTCTATATATAGGATCATATATCTGCAAAGAGTGAATGTTTTAATTCTCCCTTTTCAATTTGGATGCTTTTATTTCCTATTTTCTCTGGTAGAACTTCATGCATGATGTTGAATAATAGTGGTGGATATGGGCATCATTGCATGGTTCCAAATCTTAGAGGGAACACTTTCATTCTTTTACCATTGTGTATGATATCAATGTGTGTTTATCATATATGGCCTTTATCATGTTGAGGAACTTTTTGCTGCTATCTTTGGAAGTGTTTTACTGAAGGATGCTGGATTTTGTCAAATACTTTTTTGTGTGTCAACTGACATGATCATGTGTATTTTTCAATTCAAATTTTACATGTATTACATTAATTGTTTTTATTGTATTTAGCCAAAGCTTGCATATCTCAGATAAAACACACTTGGGTGTGGTGTCTAATTCATTTAATGTACTGTTGGATTAGATTTAAAATTTTTGTTGAGGATATTTGCATCTATATTCACTAGAGAAATTGGCTTATAGTTTTCTTTTCTTGTAGCATCTTTGTCTGGCTTTGGTCTTAGGATGATTTTGGAATAATGGAATGAGTTATGTAGTCTTCAATTTTTAGAAAGAGTTTAACCTCAATTAATATTAATACTTGGAATGATTGGTAGCATCCAGCTGTGAAGTCACCTGTTTCTGGGCTTTTCTTTGTGGGGGGAGTTTTGATGATAGATTCCATCTCTTTTCTTGTAAGTGGATGTTGAGGGCTGTCATTTCTTCTACAGTCAGGATGGGATTCATGTCATTTAGGAATTTGTTCATTTTATCTGAGGTGTCTGTTTCTTTGTTACAGTTGTTCTAGTATCCTCTTGTGCTCTTTTTTATTTCTGTGGGGTCATTAGTAATGTTACCTCTCTCATTTCTGATTTTATTTATTTGCATCTTCTCTGATTTTGATTTTGCAGTTTAGTTAAGAATTTGTTAACTTTATTGATCCTCTCAAAGGACCAACTTTGGCTTTTATTGAGTCTCTTGTTTTTTGGTTCTCCATTTCATTTATTTTTGCACTAATCTTTGTTTCTTTCCTTCTCCTTGTTTTGAGACTAGTTTGCTATTCTTTCTCTAGCTTCTTCAGGTGTTTCATTAGGTGATTTATTTTAGTTCTTTCATCCTTTTTATTATAGGTGTTTAGGGCCACAATTTTCCCTCCTAGCACTGCCTTCACTGCATTCTGTATTTTTGATATGTTATATTCTCATTTTCATCTCTCTTGAGATATCTTGAGATATTGATTTCCCTTGCAGTTTCTTCTTTGACCCACTGATGGTTTGATTGTTTCTAAAACAGAAAAAATTATTGTTATTAGTAAAGAAAAAGTGAATATATGAAAAATTATTTTATGATTTAATTCAGTAAAATATTAAGTAAGAAACTTCATTTTAGAGTTTTGAAATGCTCACTCTAAGTGTGGGTAAACATATAAATATAATAATTTTTAACAGATTTTCTTCTCACTACTTGTCATTCAGATATAAATATTTAGAATCAGGGCAAAAAAGAAACAAGTCAAATAGGGGGAAAAGTTTCCCCAACTTAGATACTGCAGAATGCTTACAAAGTTTTCAAGGAATCTAATAACGACCCTTATAATATTATAAACACATGCATTTTTTCAAAATATCACAGTAAGAGATGGACTAAGAGACTTTGTACATGTAGGAGCTACCCATAGATGAATAAAAATAAATTTATATGTATGGCAAAATGCAGACTGTGACAAGTACATATATTAAGAGAAGGAAGTCAAAGCAGACACATTTCATTGTGGGACTGCAGTATGGGTCAATAGAAATTGTGTCATAAAATGGAGATGAAATATATTACAAAGAACATACCTACCCTGTTGATCTTGAGGAGATGTAACAAACTTTTTAATGCTTCCAAATCATGCATCCATTCATTCAAAAATACTTTGTACAAAAAATATTGTGCAAATTTGCAACAGAACAAATGTAGTGACTTAAGTCCTTAGTGCCTTTAGGATGGATGAGTGCTCTGCTTAGGCTCTCCTTCTGGATCTCCTAAAGAGTCAACAAGAAGTAGGTATTCTACATAAAAACATTCATTGTCATGTAGAAGCAGTCTTCTCATTTCCCAGCCCTTCCTCATCTCTGTGGGCAGTTCTGCTTAGAGCTGCTGTTTAATGTTAGATATCTCTTTGTTTCCACACCAAAACATGTTGCCCAACATCTTTGTTAGTAAAAAACATCCACTATACATTCTCCTGTCATTCATCTTCCTTTTATTCAATATTGGAATGTTTTAAAGAGATGTTGTTAAATGGTTCCTCTCAAATTCCAGTACAAGTGATGGGCTAGGTACTGGTCTAGGTATTATAGGCAAAAATGGATATTTGAACAAAAAATGATTCTTTCCTCATTTCCTCTTACATTATAGCAAAACACAAATAGAAAAGCAAAGACAGACCCTGTGAAAAACAAAATACCTTTAATATGAACAAAGTATTAACTCAAATTATAAATCACAGATCTGCCCTCTCATATTGGATCATAAATCAAAACCCAACCCTTTCACAGACCATGCATCTAAAAAAAAAGAAAAACAAGCCCAACACCTCTTAATGCTCAACATCTGATATGTTCAAAAATTCAGTAATGTTAAAGATAGAATGGATTTCACAAGTATCCAAAAAATTTATATATGAAAACAGTGTATCCTGAAAGAGGTGAGAAAAACTAAACCAATGTTATGGAATAATTTTTGCCTCATCTTGTGGAAAATATCAATTACATAATATGCATACTTGCTTTATGAAGTTAAAAGAAATGCAATGAAAATATCATATGAAGGAAGACATAGAGGGCAATTAATAGTGAGGAGAAAATAAATTGTTTATATACAGAAAAATAAAAGAAATACTAAGATACAGATCAACTTGCCAAAATAGTGCTGTCTGCAGTGAAGATAAAATTCCATCTCTGCACTATCCATTATATAAGACACTGCTCACATGTAGCTAATGAGGTCTTAAAATTTGGCTGGTGCTTCTGAAGAGCTGAACTTTTAGTTTTATTTGATTTTATTAATGTCAATGTAAATTTCACAGTGATTTGAAGCTTACAGTATTGCACAGCATAGGCCTAGAACATTAGAGGGGACAATTAAAATCTGAGAGACTCAAAACCAAATGATAAAAGGACAGAAAGAATCAAAAATGGGAAATGTAGATAATGAGGTAAAAGTTGCTTTGATATAATAAGTGTCTGAATATAAACAGGACTTATGAAAGTGTAAGTGATGAGGTCTGCACTCAACTTAGTTTTTGGAGAACTCAGAAGATCCCCCAAATTTTAAGGCACAGGTCAACCAATTTCTCAAATGGATTTCAGAGGAAAGCACTTTGCTCTTCTCTCAAGTGTCTGCTTATTTATCTCAAGTTCCAGCTTATTTTCATCGTACAAAAACCTCTATTTTGCATTCTATTTAAAAACAGTTACTAAGAAGGGCTATATTCCAGGGGTCATGTCCTGATTACACATACAATAAACCCAGTTAGGGCTTCATTCTGTGGACACACATTCTTCATCTTGATAGGATTTACTAGACAATTATAAAATTTGAACACATATATGATGTTGGCAAATAAATATATAGGACCATTTTGAAGGGTCAGGAAAGAGATTCATACATTCCTTTATTCCTTCATAAATGTTTCTGACTCCATTATCATGTAAGGAATAATTTTTAGTTCTGGAGATAGAGAAAGGAGACAAAGACATTGGCTGGATACCTAATAGACAATGTGCTGAATTTCCCTCAAATAAATTTGGAAATATCAACAATTGGAAAACTGTTAGTTTGCAAGCTGTTGATACACCAGAAATGGAAAAGATTTTTGGAAGGGGGATTTAGTAAGTTACAAATTTGCAGTTCTAAGCCCCCAAAAATATCCAAATTAAGGTGGAAACAGGAGTTTACCTTCACTCAAGAAAGGCCAAATTGTTTGGAACACCTCTGTCAGCTGGAATGACAGGTGGCTGGCATCTGCCTGGTCCCTTGCTCCTGAGCTCTGTTGTTTTCAGTCTCTGTACATGTGGGGATTCGTCACTTTGATCCTCTGGACTGGCTTTTATCTCTTGGCTTGTTTGGCTTTCTCCAGGCTCTGGCTTACTTAACATCTCATGACAACATCTTGTTAGACTCCAAGCATCTCCAAACATTCATGTCTGTGTTCTCTGAAGCAAATGTTCTCCAGCCATCCTCATCTGCTCTCTCTGAGGTTTCTGTTGCATCTGTCTCTCTCCAATATAATTCCCTTCTTAAAGAACTCCAGTAAGCTGATCAAGACCCATCCTGAGTGGGCAGAGTTACATCTCCAGCTAATAAAAATCTACACACACAATCAGGCAGGTTTCATCTTCCTGGAGATAATTAAATAAAAGTTTGTTCCCTACAAAATTGAATTAGGATCAAGAGAAATGGCTGCTCCCACAAGATTGGATAAGGATTAAAACATCACTTTTGTGGAGTAAATAATACTTTCAGACTGGCACACAAGTGAATAAATAAGAACATTTCAGTATACAAAATGATGTGAACAAAATAAAACAGGCTCCTGGGATAAAGGAGGAGGATTAGGGTGGTAGGTGAGAGGCATATAGTACTCCCTTGATTAAGTTATGAATGTCATTTGTTCTAACAAAATAGGAAGATAATTTTAGAATTTTTTTTGTACACTGAACAGTAGGGGTCACATTTTATTCTTTTTCCATTTGAGTATGCCCTTATTGCAGCACCATTCATTGAATTTTTGTTTGGTTAAGTTTTTGTTTGTTTGCTTACTTGCTGCTTGGTTGGGAAGTGCATGGGACAGGAATAGATCCTGGGTCTCCTGCATGGCAGGTGAGAGTTCTACCACTGCATTCTATCTTTGCATTCCCCTAGAATTGTATTTGATAAGGAGAAATTAAGTAAAAATTCTGGCACATAGCACAGTTGTAGGACATAATTTTATTGCCATTTCATCTACAAATTTAACATTTGAAAAGAATTCCAGAGCTTTTTCTTAATTTGCTATTTTTCATTAATTTTTTTCTCTAAATATGGTAGGGTTTTTTTTACATGAAAAGTGAATATGAAACACAAAAGTTCATTGAAATTTTAATCTATTAATGTTTGTATTCACATAGGCACATTATATTTTGTTTCAAAAGTGAATTGGATTTCCTTGGCTTGTGATTGTTTGCCCCTTTTTTTGATTGAACTGAATCCACATAACATCAAATTAACCATTTGAAGTTTACAATCAGTGGTATTTGGTATATTCACAATATTGTGCATCAGCTTTATCTAATGCAAAACATTTTTGTCTCCCTCAAAGGAAGCCCCATATCTGCTACCACAAAACCCTATCAACCAGTAATCAACCAGTAATCTTCCTTTTGTCTCTATGGCTTTTCCTATACCTCACATTGTGTATAAATAGAAGCCTTTAAAAATGTGACCTTTTATGTCTGCCTTCATTAACTTAGCATGTTTTTCATTTGTCCATTGTTGTAGGGTGTGATTACTTCATTTCTATTTCTGGTTGAATGGTATTCCATTGTATGGATATAACATTTTTACTATCTCTTCTATTCTTTTTATAGAAGAGCTTGAGAAGTGTAGGTGCAAGTTCTTTAATGTTTCATCAGTTTCAACAGTGAAGGTATCTTGTCCTGATTTTTTCTTTTGGGGAGGTTTTTTTATTTCTGATTCAAATTCTTTCCTTATTATAGTTCTGTTACTCCATTTCTTCTTGAGCCAGTTTTTGTAATTTGTGTATTTCTAGAAATTTTTCCCAATCATACGATTCAATTTGTTGGATAATGATTGTTCTTAGGATCCTCATGCCACCCCCCAATTTAATTTCTTACTTTTGTTATTTGTGTTTTGCCTGTCTAGGTAAAGGCATGGCAATTTTATTGATGGTTTCTAAGAACCATGTTTCGGTTTTGTTGGTTTTGTCTTTTCTTTTCTCTTTTGTATTCTGTGTTTGTCCACTGTAATCTTTATTATTTCCTTCTTTCTCATAACTTTGTGTTTAGTTTGCTATTCTTTTTATAGTTCCAAAAGATGCTTAAGATGCCAAGTTAGATTCCTAATTGTGAATTCTTCTTTATTAAAGTAGGGGTTTCAAAATATAATTTGCTTGAACACTGCTTTCTGTTCCTTCCACAAAGTTAGTATGTTGTATTATCATTTTCATTTATAACGTGAGGTTATAGGGCTAAGTTGAAATGTTGCAAAGTTTCTGTCCTCATTTGTAACCTTTTTGATTCAGGCTTCATGTGGTTGCTGTAAACCTGTGACTTACTTCTTATGGCAAATATGATTTGGACAGTTTATGCTTTTTAATCATTGTCTCTGTGCAAAGAGGAGCCATTGGAACTTCCTACTCTGACATTTTTGCTGGTACCATGGTCTGCACAATTTTAAATGAAAACATTATCCATATTACATCATGGCTTCTAAGGCAATGGATTTTAAGGCCTCTGCACCTTGAAATTATTTGTCTTTCTTTTATTATGATATCTAGACTCTTGCAAAAGATTCTGTTTTAATTGTCCTCAGTTGTGATTTTGACATTCAGAATTTGAATAGATGTTAAAGTTTGGAAACCACTTCTATAAAGAAGTGGAAACCAAAACAGGACCTTCATGTTATGGTGTGAGGTACATATGCCCCTTGGTATCAGCACATCTTCGGAGTGTGCTAGAAAAAGTTTCAAAGGAATCCCCACAGAACTACTAACTTAGGAAATTAATTTTTACAAGATTGCACAGATTCCTGTGGTTGTTGAAGTATGACTAGAATTGGTTCTCAATTGCCTTCATCTTTCCCCACAACTGTACATAAATCCTATGCAGAAAATTGAAGATACTGCCACTGCCTCCCTCTGTTCATATCCAGAAACCTCTCTGCTTAAGAGAGAAAATAGAAATGGTTGCTGAGAAAAGTTAACATGTTGCAGTGAACTTTTGCTGTCCCCAACTTTTTCCCTTAATTTGAATGTTGGATCAAAATGGAATAGTCTTAGGTTATGATACTGGATAATATAGCCACCATTAGTGTAACAAACAAGAATGCCCCCATCCTCCAATTCTTCACATCCTCAACCCCATTTCTAAGAAGTGTACATTTTCAATAATTTTAAGGCTTCTTTGCATATCTCAGTTTATAATGTTTTCATCTCTAATTTTATCTTTCCAAATTTATACTAAATCTATAGATACCTTTGTTTCAAAAGATGAGTATTTTCATTTACACACTATATCTGCCCAACTCCTAGCTCTTATCTTTTCCCAAAATAATTATATCATGAATCTTGCTAAAAGTATTTAGTGTATGTGTTATTTTGAATATGTATAAAACCTTTATTGCTGTTTTGTAGTTTTTATTTTTCATTAAAAATTATTTTTCTGGAATTAGCAGTTTTAATATGTCATTTTCTTTACTTTCATTGCTTCTAATCATTTTCATTCCTAACATTGCAAAATAATTGTAAACTAATTGTAAAATTACTCCCAATAAATTAATTTCGAGTCATATACTATTATATCTAAATTTTTTCACCTGATAATCCTCCTTTTGGCAGCCCTGCCTATTATTACTCCAATACTGAGTTCTGTGAGCCTGCTGGGACTTTGATCCTAGTTCACAATTTCTCATGCTTTTGCACCTTCTTTTATTCTGCCTTGAATTGCTTGTCCTGATTGAGCAGTCCATGGTGTCACTATTTTACTACTTCTTTTCTTGTAGTAACTTTTGTGCAGTAACTTTCTCATCTTTTGTGACTATGTGGAAAATTGGTTATGAGCATGGATGTCTGTTCTTATTCCATCCTCATTGATTTGGTTAGTTTGATTATTTTAGAAAGACAGAAAACAAAATAAAACAGTTATTTTTCTCTTAGAATTTTATAAGCTTTCTCTCATGAAATGTTGATGCTCATATCTGTCTTTATATTTGTGATCTATGTTTCTTTTCATGTAAACTTTGAATCTTCTGTATATGCCAATATTTCTAAAATAGGGCAATATTGTAACTGTATCCATTTTCACAGTCTTCTCTTACACCTTCATATGATACTAGTTAGGAGTTTGCAACCTTGTGTCACAGATCTGACTAGTGTATTTTCTTCACAGTAGGGTTCAGACCAGGATGCAGTGTCTCTTCAGGAGGACAGAGTGTTTTGGTTCTCTGTGGTGGTGCTAGAAGAGTTGGATGATGATCTTTATAAATAAATCATGTAGTTGCTTAAAGTAAGGTCATATGTCTATGTCTTTTGTGTCATCACCCCTGCAGTGATCCATAGCACAGAGACTATTTATCAGGGAGAGAGATGAGTAGTGATGGGGCAGGAAGCTAGCAGGAGGATTGGAATTGTCCTGAAGCACTTTGAGTCTCAAAATCACTCATGAGCTCACACAGTTACTAAATTTAGGCCATATGTGCTTTACTGCCCTGCTAGTTTACACCTAAGAATATCTTGAGACCTTGCTTTACCTGGAATGGTGACCTGTAGGGGCCACTTGGTAATATTGGAGTCATTTTTACTCCCAGGCAATTTGTGTATACCTGCTTTCAGCAGCATCTGACACATGAATAACCTCATTTCTTTGTTCACACAGCCACCTTTTCCTTCTTTTAGATATTGGTCTAGGTATTAATACTTTGAATATTGAAGCCCAACTTCATTAACTATCAAGGCCCATGAAAACCTCAGTGTTTCCAACAAAGTATGTACCACTAGTAATGCATTTTTCTTGACTTTCCAACCAAGTGAACTCCAGAAGGGCAGGTATCAGTTCTGTTTGTCTCAGCGTTGTATATCACAGTGTGGCATATGAAAAGGCTCAGAAACTATATTGAGAGAATGACAGATAGTCTGATTTACACATTTGTTCTTTATTAAAGCCCATGTTCTGGGACTAATGTTGAGGAAAACCACTTATAAGTATTTGAGTAACTCTGAAGAAGTTAGTTCCCAGTCTAGAAATGCTGGGAATTAATTGAGCAGTGTCTGGGAGCTTCCTGAGAAAATTTCAGTGGTAATTAAACAAAAGCCAATAATGTTCACTGTCACAAACCCTTTCAGTGAACACCTGAACTGATATAGACAAGGATGGGACAAAAAAAAATACTGGTTGATCTCAACTGTTTGGATTTGTGAGGATTTAAGATTTTGTTTTCAGGTTAAAGAGATTTTAGGCCATAACTTAAGCCATAGCAATGACAGTGAAATTTTCATATGCTTTTCTGATGCTCTTTGGGGACCCATTAAATGATTTCAAAGATTTTCCATTTTATTAAATTATTTTAGGCTTCATATCTAAAATAATTAAGAATATTTGTTTGATTACTTAGTTTAAATTATGACTTCTATTATGAGTATCCCATTTTAGCTATTTTAATAAACAATTCAGATTTTCAGTATTGTAGATGAAAATTTATCAGTGTAATATTCACATTTTCTGAATTCATCCTATGATTTTTTTTATCTTGTTACAATTATTTCAAAGAATGTAACATTGACTTGACTTTTGATACTATATAATTTTTGAAAATTATGAGTTTCCCTTTTTCTCTTTAAGGATTGATCTGTTGTCTATGAGTGGTACATTTTAATCAGGAGCCACACATTTCCACATAATTCTGTTCAACCTGAATGCAATATTTTCAGATTTGATATAATATTTTAGATTTAAACTTCATACTTAAAGAAGGCCTGAGTGGTCTCTCCCTGAACTCAGAAAAAAATTATTTCTCTGAAAATTACATAATAATAATTTGTTCCTTTTATAAATAAAGATATTAATTGAAAACACTTTGCTGAGCTGTTTCAAAGTACCCTACATCCAACTATTTATTTTACCATTCAGAATAAGAAGTTGGTTTAAATATCACCTACATTTTAGAGATGAAAAAATTAGTTTTCCTTGGTACAAATAGGTCATATTTCATGATGCTTGACTTTATCTTGGGGTTCAAATGAGTTGTATTTGGCCACAGTGATCATTGTTTTCAGTCCTGGCCTTCAGATATTCTCAGTCTTGAAATTCTTTTACTGTTTAGATGCATGCCTGTAATGGCCCTGCAGAAACAATTTTGACTACAGAGATAGGTCCTTACAGATTAAAGTTTCTGGTTCCCAGGAGCAAACTCTTTTACTAAGGTACATTATAATTATTCCCTTGGATGTGAGGCTGAGACACCAGGTTATCTGGGGTTATTGCTTTAAAATTTCAAATAATCCCACTAGGTATTTCATGTCAATTCCATTTCCCAGGCTTAATAAATATTCTTTTACATTCTTTGACCTTTGAATCTCCACATTCTTGCCTTTCCACTCAAATTCAACAGCTCATTTGAAAACTATTTGAGAAATGAAATAGGTACTTTTGGAGGTAGGTATTTCGGTCCATTAAATGTGAAAGTATTCTATTGGCATCTCTCCCATGGCAGCTGAGGCATTATCCTTTATCCCAACTCACTTCTTTACCTCCAATTTTGTGCTTGATTCCTATTCCTGCTACAGTATCATGAATTTTATATCATTATTTATAAATCAGATGTTTTTTTGTTAATTAAAAAAATTAACAAAACATTTAGAAATCATTCCATTCTACGTGTACAATCAGTAATTCTTAATATCATCACATAGCTGCATATTCATCATTCTTAGTACATTTGCATCGATTTAGAAAAAGAAATAAAAAGACAACAGAATAAGAATTAAAATGATAATAGAGAGAAAAAAAAACCTATACCTCACATGCAGCTTCATTCAATGCTTTAACATAATTGCATTACAATTAGGTAGTATTGTGCTGTCCATTTCTGAGTTTTTATATCTAGTCCTGTTGCACAGTTTGTATCCCTTCAGCTCCAATTATCCCTTCTCTCTTTTTTTTAATTAACAGAAAAAAAGAAATTAACCCAACATTTAGAAATCATACCATTCTACATATGCAATCAGTAATTCTTAACATCATCACATAGATGCATGATCATCATTTCTTAATACATTTGCATCGGTTTAGAAGAACTAGCAACACAACCGAAAAAGATATAGAATGTTAATATAGAGAGAAAAATAAAAGTAATAATAGTAAAAACAAAACAAAAACCTATAGCTCAGATGCAGCTTCATTCAGTGTTTTAACATGATACTTTACAATTAGGTATTATTGTGCTGCCCATTTTTGAGTTTTTGTGTCTAGTCCTGTTGCACAGTCTGTATCCCTTCGGCTCCAATTGCCCATTATCTTACCCTGTTTCTACCTCCTGCTGGACTCTGTTACCAATGACATATTCCAAATTTATTCTCGAATTTCTGTTCACATCAGTGGGACCATACAGTATTTGTCCTTTAGTTTTTGGCTAGACTCACTCAGCATTATGTTCTCTAGGTCCATCCATGTTATTACATGCTTCATAAGTTTATCCTGTCTTAAAGCTGCACAATATTCCATCGTATGTATATACCACAGTTTGTTTAGCCACTCTTCTGTTGATGGAGATTTTGGCTGTTTCCATCTCTTTGCAATTGTAAATAACGCTGCTATAAACATTGGTGTGCAAATGTCCGTTTGTGTCTTTGCCCTTAAGTCCTTTGAGTAGATTCCCAGCAATGGTATTGCTGGGTCGTATGGCAATTCTATATTCAGCTTTTTGAGGAACCGCCAAACTGCCTTCCACAGTGGTTGCACCATTTGACATTCCCACCAACAGTGGATAAGTGTGCCTCTTTCTCCGCATCCTCTCCAGCACTTGTCATTTTCTGTTTTGTTGATAATGGCCATTCTGGTGGGTGTGAGATGATATCTCATTGTGGTTTTGATTTGCATTTCTCTAATGGCCAGGGACATTGAGCATCTCTTCATGTGCCTTTTGGCCATTTGTATTTCCTCTTCTGATAGGTGTCTGTTCAAGTCTTTTTCCCATTTTGTAATTGGGTTGGCTGTCTTTTTGTTGTTGAGTTGAACAATCTCTTTATAAATTCTGGATACTAGACCTTTATCTGATATATCATTTCCAAATATTGTTTCCCATTGTGTAGGCTGTCTTTCTACTTTCTTGATGAAGTTCTTTGATGCACAAAAGTGTTTAATTTTGAGGAGCTCCCATTTATTTATTTCCTTCTTCAGTGTTCTTGCTTTAGGTTTAAGGTCCATAAAACCGCCTCCAGTTGTAAGATTCATAAGATATCTCCCTACATTTTCCTCTAACTGTTTTATGGTCTTAGACCTAATGTTTAGATCTTTGATCCATTTTGAGTTAACTTTTCTATAGGGTGTGAGAGATGGGTCTTCTTTCATTCTTTTGCATATGGATATCCAGTTCTCTAGGCACCATTTATTGAAGAGACTGTTCTGTCCCAGGTGAGTTGGCTTGACTGCCTTATCAAAGATCAAATGTCCATAGATGAGAGGGTCTATATCTGAGCACTCTATTCGATTCCATTGGTCAATATATCTATCTTTATGCCAATACATTGCTGTTTTGACCACTGTGGCTTCATAATATGCCTTAAAGTCAGGCAGCGTGAGACCTCCAGCTTCGTTTTTTTTCCTCAAGATGTTTTTAGCAATTCGGGGCACCCTGCCCTTCCAGATAAATTTGCTTATTGGTTTTTCTATTTCTGAAAAATAAGTTGTTGGGATTTTGATTGGTATTGCATTGAATCTGTAGATCAGTTTAGGTAGGATTGACATCTTAACTATATTGAGTCTTCCAATCCATGAACACGGTATGCCCTTCCATCTATTTAGGTCTTCTGTGATTTCTTTTAACAGTTTTTTGTAGTTTTCTTTATATAGGTTTTTTGTCTCTTTAGTTAAATTTATTCCTAGGTATTTTATTCTTTTAGTTGCAATTGTAAATGGGATTCGTTTCTTGATTTCCCCCTCAGCTTGTTCATTACTAGTGTATAGAAATGCTACAGATTTTTGAATGTTGATCTTGTAACCTGCTACTTTGCTGTACTCATTTATTAGCTCTAGTAGTTTTGTTGTGGATTTTTCCGGGTTTTCAACGTATAGTATCATATCGTCTGCAAACAGTGATAGTTTTACTTCTTCCTTTCCAATTTTGATGCCTTGTATTTCTTTTTCTTGTCTAATTGCTCTGGCTAGAACCTCCAACACAATGTTGAATAATAGTGGTGATAGTGGACATCCTTGTCTTGTTCCTGATCTTAGGGGGAAAGTTTTCAATTTTTCCCCATTGAGGATGATATTAGCTGTGGGTTTTTCATATATTCCCTCTATCATTTTAAGGAAGTTCCCTTGTATTCCTATCTTTTGAAGTGTTTTCAACAGGAAAGGATGTTGAATCTTGTCAAATGCCTTCTCTGCATCAATTGAGATGATCATGTGATTTTTCTGCTTTGATTTGTTGATATGGTGTATTACATTAATTGATTTTCTTATGTTGAACCATCCTTGCATACCTGGGATGAATCCTACTTGGTCATGTATAATTCTTTTAATGTGTTGTTGGATACGATTTGCTAGAATTTTATTGAGGATTTTTGCATCTATATTCATTAGAGAGATTGGTCTGTAGTCTTCTTTTTTTGTAATATCTTTGCCTGGTTTTGGTATGAGGGTGATGTTGGCTTCATAGAATGAATTAGGTAGTTTTCCCTCCACTTCAATTTTTTTGAAGAGTTTGAGGAGAGTTGGTACTAATTCTTTCTGGAATGTTTGGTAGAATTCACATGTGAAGCCATCTGGTCCTGGACTTTTCTTTTTAGGAAGCTTTTGAATGACTGATTCAATTTCTTTACTTGTGATTGGTTTGTTGAGGTCATCTATTTCTTCTTGAGTCAAAGTTGGTTGTTCATGTCTTTCCAGGAACCCATCCATTTCATCTAAATTGTTGTATTTATTAGCGTAAAGTTGTTCATAGTATCCTGTTATTACCTCCTTTATTTCTGTGAGGTCAGTAGTTATGTCTCCTCTTCCATTTCTGGTCTTATTTATTTGCATCCTCTCTCTTCTTCTTTTTGTCAATCTTGATAAGGGCCCATCAATCTTATTGATTTTCTCATAGAACCAACTTCTGGTCTTATTGATTTTCTCTATTGTTTTCATGTTTTCAATTTCATTTATTTCTGCTCTAATCTTTGTTATTTCTTTCCTTTTGCTTGCTTTGGGATTAGTTTGCTGTTCTTTCTCCAGATCTTCCAAGTGAACAGTTAATTCCTGCATTTTTGCCTTTTCTTCTTTTCTGATATAGGCATTTAGGGCAATAAATTTCCTTCTTAGCACTGCCTTTGCTGCATCCCATAGGTTTTGATATGTTGTGTTTTCATTTTCATTCGCCTCGAGGTATTTACTAATTTCTCTTGCAATTTCTTCTTTGACCCACTCGTTGTTTAAGAGTGTGTTGTTGAGCCTCCACGTATTAGTGAATTTTCTGGCACTCTGCCTATTGTTGATTTCCAACTTCATTCCTTTATGATCCGAGAAAGTGTTGTGTATGATTTCAATCTTTTTAAATTTGTTAAGACTTGCTTTGTGACCCAGCATATGGTCTATCTTTGAGAATGATCCATGAGCACTTGAGAAAAAGGTGTATCCTGCTGTTGTGGGATTTAATGTCCTATAAATGTCTGTTAAGTCTAGCTCCTTTATAGTAATATTCAGATTCTCTATTTCTTTATTGATCCTCTGTCTAGATGTTCTGTCCATTGATGAGAGTGGGGAATTGAAGTCTCCAACTATTATGGTATTTGTGTCTATTTCCCTTTTCAGTGTTTGCAGTGTATTCCTCACATATTTTGGGGGATTCTTGTTCGGTGCGTAAATATTTATGATTGTTATGTCTTCTTGTTTAATTGTTCCTTTTATTAGTATGTAGTGTCCTTCTTTGTCTCTTTTAACTGTTTTACATTTGAAATCTAACTTGTTGGATATTAGTATAGCCACTCCTGCTATTTTCTGGTTGTTATTTGCATGAAATATCTTTTCCCAACCTTTCACTTTCAACCTATGTTTATCTTTGGGTCTAAGATGTGTTTCCTGTAGACAGCATATAGAAGGGTCCTGTTTTTTAATCCATTCTGCCAATCTATGTCTTTTGATTGGGGAATTCAGTCCATTAACATTTAGTGTTATTACCGTTTGGATAATATTTTCCACTAACATTTTGCCTTTTGTATTATATATATCATATCTGATTTTCCTTCTTCCTACACTCTTCTCCATACCTCTCTCTTCTGTCTTTTTGTATCTGACTCTAGTGCTCCCTTTAGTATTTCTTGCAGAGCTGGTCTCTTGGTCACAAATTCTCTCAGTGACTTTTTGTCTGAGAATGTTTTAATTTCTCCCTCATTTTTGAAGGATAATTTTGCTGGATATAGAAGTTTTGGTTGGCAGTTTTTCTCTTTTAGTAATTTAAATATATCATCCCACTCTGTTCTAGCTTCCATGGTTTCTCCTGAGAAATCTACACATAGTCTTATTGGGTTTCCCTTGTATGTGATGGATTGCTTTTCTCTTGCTGTTTTCAAGATCCTCTCTTTCTCTTTGACCTCTGACATTCTAACTAGTAATTGTCTTGGAGAATGCCTATTTGGGTCTAATCTCTTTGGGGTGCACTGCACTTCTTGGATCTGTAATTTTAGGTCTTTCATAAGAGTTGGGAAATTTTCAGTGATAATTTCTTCCATTAGTTTTTCTCCTCCTTTTCCCTTCTCTTCTCTTTCTGGGACACCCACAACACGTATATTTGTGCGCTTCATATTGTCCTTGAGTTCCCTGATACCCTGTTCAAATTTTTCCATTCTTTTCCCAATAGTTTCTGTATGTTTTTGGAATTCAGATGTTCCATCCTCCAAATCACTAATTCTATCTTCTGTCTCTTTGAATCTATCATTGTAGGTATTCATTGTTTTTTCCATCTTTTCTACTTTGTCCTTCACTTCCATAAGTTCTGTGATTTGTTTTTTCAGTTTTTCTATTTCTTCTTTATGTTCAGCCAATGTCTTCTTCATGTCCTCCCTCAATTTATCAATTTCGTTTTTGAAGAGGTTTTCCATTTCTGTTCATATATTCAGCATTAGTTGTCTCAGCTCCTGTATCTCATTTGAACTATTGGTTTGTTCCTTTGACTGGGCCATATTTTCAGTTTTTTGAGCGTGATCCGTTATCTTCTGCTGGCGTCTGCGCATTTAGACAGATTTCCCTGGGTGTTGGATCCAAAAGTTTGGAAGATTTTTCTGTGAAATCTCTGGGTTCTGTTTTTCTTATCCTGCCCAGTAGGTGGCGCTCGTGTCACACGTTTGTCTGCGGGTCCCACCAGTAAAAGGTGCTGTGGGTCCTTTAACTTTAGAAAACTCTCGCCGTCCGGGAGGTTCGCTAGCCGACGCGGCTTGAAGAGTGCCAGCCGGCCCGGGGTCTGAACGCGGGGAGGTTCGCTGGCCGCCGCAGCCCGGGAAAGCACCCGTCAGAATTTCCTAGTCAGCCCGGGGCGCCAAGCGTGGCGGGAGGGCGCCAGCCGCAGCGGCCCGCCCGGGAGAGTGCACCATTCCCAGGGAGTCACGGGTTTGAAAGGGGCCCCCCCGTCACCGTTCTCCACGGCCTGGGGATTTCCGATCCAATTCTCTCAGTTGGTCCAGGGGGCCACGCATGGTGTGGGTGCCAGCCGCCGCGGTTTGAGGGAACCGCCTGTCCAATTCTCCCAGCCGGCCTGGGAAGGGGTAAGGGAGTGACTCTGGCCGCTTGCCGCCCTGCCCGGTGAAGCCCGCGCCCCTCGGCGATCTCACCAGAGTGGGTTCTCTCAGCCAGCCAGCCGTTCCAGGATGGGGTACGCTGTCTTTTTTATCTCTGTCATGGCTTTGGGAGCTGTTCTGTATCGTTTCTACTCCCCTAGTAGCTGTTCTGGAGGAGAAACTAAGATCCGCGCGTCTTACTAAGCCGCCATCTTCTCCAGAAGTCTATAAATCAGATGTTTTATCTTAGAATCTACTCCATCTAAATCTGATCCAGGTTCTTTGAATATAAACATGTCCTAAAATCTTCAATTCTGAAACTTGATAAAAATTTAAAACCTTTTTGGACTTTTATTTCCAGCTACAGACTTCTCATGTCCTTTTCAGTGTAAGTTGAGAGCAGAGTCCATTCATCAGATTCTCTCCTTATCACACCCATTTTCACCCTCTCCAATTTGAGTATTCCATCAATTCATGGACATCATTCTTGGTGATAGTAATATTTCATCTATATAACAGCCTCATGAGATTTTTTAAGCCTTCAACTTATTTCATCCTCAGCAGAATTTGAGTAACTCCTGCTTATGAAATCCACTTTTCTTCCAAGAGAATTTTGACTGTTCTCACAAGTTAGATTCACAGAACCTGATATATAAGATATTTATTTGGAAGTTCTGTTGAGATCAACATGGTAGAAAGGAGAGGAGAGAAATAAATCCTGGGCAGAGGGAATATTGAAGCTGCAAAGCAGCCTTATTACTGACATGTTCCATGATATGTGCACTATACTGAACCAGAATGGCCAGAACCACATACTGTGGTCCACATTAATCACTTTGGGAATGTATAACCTTTTTGCATGTGGTTTTCTGCAGGTAATACCATCCTCAAATGTCCAGACAAATGAAGGACACTGTCAGAGTGTTGATAACATTCATAATCTGAGCAGGAAGTTCTTCACATAAGGAGGATCTAGGTGGACCATTTTCATGTTCATCCAGTCCATTCTTTGTCTCACCTGGATCTGGTTTTATATTTTCAGAGAATTATTCCCCCAGGCCTCTCTTCCTGAAGGAATCTACAGGAGGAAGCATCTTTACCCATAATGCTACCACCCCTGCAGTTGTTTCTGGAGCCAATCACTGTCCTTCGTTGTCCATTCTACATTTACTTCACCCCACCTGGCACCTTTTCCATTCTCAGGTCTTACCAGGTGGCAGATCATCACCCCTGATGGCTAAGATCTTGTTACAATGTCTTTCTCAGGCAGGATTTGCTAAATTTTTCCACTTATTAACAAAGTTAGACAGGAGAATATAGAGAGGTGCTTAAGTAAATCATCTAGGTGCCAAACATATTTTTCCTTGCTTCTGTAAATAAGAGCATACCTTCTTCCTCCTGATCAAATCAATCACTCCTGCTGAGACAGGGATCCCCATCCTTGCCTGTCAGGCCTTGATCATAAAACGCAAGAAGTACCCAGCTGTGACTAGAGCAAAGAGTTCAATGGCAGTATTCTTGGCCTTATGTCTTTCAAATAAATATTAAAATCAGCTTGTCAGCATTTTCAGTGTATTTGATGTGAATTTTGGGCAGAATGAACCATATTAACTTGGCACATAACATATTAATATATTGAACCATGTGCTTCATATTTGTAGAACTATATGCATTTCTAATTTTATTGCTCCTTTTCAAATTGGAGAAAAACAATGAATGACCTCTTTGCACTTTGAAATTGTTGTGCACCCCAGAAAAGAAAGCTAGCAGACATTACCATATGCTTTCCCAGATGAACAGAGAAACCATGAACATCATCAGCCCCTTCTTGAGTCAAGGTATCTTTATCTAGATGCCTTAGTTTGGACATTTTCATGGCCTTAGAACAGTAATTTTGTAACAATATATTATGTTTATAAAAGCCAACCCATTTCTGGTATATTGTATTTCTAGCAGAATTAGCAAACTAAACAGATATTGGTAACAGAGAAGTAGAGACCAGTGATTTGGAAATGCCAAACATGTTGGAATGTCTTTTTAAATAGATAAGATGAAGATTCTGGGAAATTTCAAATGTGGAAAGCATGGCCTGGTTTCTCCTTTCAGCTTATAGTGAAATGTGACAGGAAAGAGATAAGTCAAGACCTGAACTCTTATGTACAAAGAAACCAGAAATTGATGATCTGGAAAACTCTGGGCTTCTAGAAAGGGAGACCCCATATAATAATTCTCCTTGTGATGATTTAACCAATCATGGAACCTGTAAGCCATTGCAGAAAAAGCAAGAATTGGAGATTGAGTTATCCAGGAAGGATTTGTGGAAAGTCCTATCATCTGATATGTATGTTCCCAGTATTTTGCCTGGAAAATCAATAACTGTTGAGGGAACTATTTAAACAGAACCATTGCCAGTTTGGACTAAAATGAGCAGAAGAGGGAGAAATTGAAGGAAAAATAACTTCAAAGGCAGGAAGCTAAGGTCTAAAGCTGAGAAAACTCAGGCCAGGAAAGCAGGCCTACTCATATATTTGGAGAGGGTGAGTTTGCCCTGAAGGAGGTCAGGCTTTCTGCCTCAAAATTCAGGAAGAGTTTTGGTGACCCAGGCCTCAGAGAGTATGGAGTACATTCCTTGGGTTTTTGGAAGAGCCTTGCTGCTGCTACCCTATTTTTCTGAGAGGTTTTGAGGTGCTGCCACAATGCTTGTTGAGGGTGGAGCCAAGAAAAAGTGGTCTCTCCAATGTCCCCCAAGGTTGCACTCTTTACTTCAGTGTTCAAAGAGGGCAGGACCACTGCATAGTCTCTTAGAAAGGGTGGGACTGCAGCTTTCTAAAGCCCTGAGTATAAATGACTCTCAGACTTTGAAACCTAATGAATTTTGCCCTGTAGGTTTTGGAACTCCTTGAGTCCAGTGAACCTTGGTCCCTACCAACTTCCCCCAATGGAAATGGTAGCATTGATGTCATGACTGTCCCTCCCCTTTGAATATTGGCAGTAGATAACTTGCTCTGAGTTTTACAGATCCAGAGCCTGGAGAAAATTTTGCCTTAGGACAGACTCTGCCTATAACTGGATTTGATGACATTTTATACTGGTTCTGACTTTGTATTCCATCCATGTTTTTACTGAAATGCTTTAAGGCTTTGTGATATTGTAATGGAATGAATGAATTTAGAGTTTTGTATTTGAAAGAAGATTTATTTCTTTGGGGCCCAGAGGGTGGGATTTGCTGCTCTGACATTAATGTGTACACCCAGATAAACTATGTTCTTTAATCCTGATTCAATATTGTTGGGTGGGGCCTTTTTTATGCAATGTTATTGAGACATATTCACAAAGTATATAATCCATCTAATTGGTGGCTCTCAGTATGATCATGTAATTCATCATGACATTCAGTTTTTCAAATCATCACATAATGTGTATTCGGCACCATAAATAGTTTTTAAACACTTGCATCACTCCAGAAAAGGAAATTTAAAAAAATAAATAAATTCCATACCTTTGCTCCCACCTCATTGACCACTAGTATTGCAGTCTACCAGTTTCTTAACCCCTCGTCTCACCCATTATTTAATTATTTCTGTCCTTACTTTTTACTCATTTGTGAAGTGGGATCTTTTTATTAAGGTGTATGCATAGAGACTTAAGCCTCTAAATTGTGGGTTTGAACTTTTGATTATGTTGTTTCCATGAAGATACAACTCCACAAATTTAATGTGGATCACTTACTGGAGTCCCTTAAGAGGGAACCAATTTGGAAATAGCTTCAGAGATGACACAGAGGGAGACATTTGGTGTGTAGAAAGAAAATACCCCTAGGGAAGTTCTCTGAAATCCAGAAGTCATTTGAAAGGATAATCAAGCAGAGAAACCTAGCAGATATAATCATGTGCCTTCCCAGCTGAAGGAGAAATTCCAAACATCATTGGCTCTTTCTTAAGTCAAGGTATCATTCTCTGGATGACTTAATTTGAACACATTTATATCCTTAGAACTGTAAACTTCTAACAAAAACTCCTTTTATAAAAATGAATGCATTTCTGGTGTATTGAATTTCTGGGAATATTTGCAAACTAAAACAACCCCTCCCTACTCCATTCAGTGGGATGGTGAAACATGGGAAAGTAAAGGACAAAATTAGATGAAAATTGAACTCTCTAGCCTTCATTACTATAGGGTATATGGATGACAAGGTTTTGATGCACATCATTTCACAGGAAACACCTGAAAAAAATTTGGATACAGTAGATTGCAAGATATGTTTGACTATATGTAAAAAGTCATTGATTTAAAATTATTTTAGGAATTTTATATGATAAATTTTCAATGAAAATGAAATTAGTGACAAAGTAAAGCAGCAAAATCATATAAACAAGAAATCAGTATACATCTATATTAGATACTGATCTCTAGAGAAACAGAATTAGCAGGGGTATCAGTAAATATAAAATTTATAAAATTGTCCCACATAACCATGGAGATGTAGGGTCCAAGGTCTGTAGGGCAGGCCATGAGCTGGCAATTCCAATGAATTTCCTCAATGAACCCTCAGGAGAGGCTGGCTAGGCAATTGTGGGCATGTAAGATTCCAAGATCTGTAGGGATGGACACAAGCTGGCACCGGCAATGAAGGTCTTCAATGAACTCTCAGGAGATACTGGCTGGCTGAAGTGGAAAGAGTGATTATCTCTTCTGAATCCTCCTTCAAAGCCTTCTGGTAATTAGATTAAGCATCAGTCATTGCAGAGGAAACTCCCCTTAGCTGAACAGATGCAACAGCTGTGGATGTAGCCAGTGTGATCATGATGTAAGTCCATGAAATGTCCTCATAGCAACAGACAGGCCAGCATTTGTTTGCCCAACCAGAGAAGTGGGCACCACTGCCTGGTCTAGTTGACACATGAACCTGACCATGAGAGTCCACCCCTTGTCAACTTGGCAGCTATATACATCACCTTAACCCAAACTTAATCTCTAAAGAGAAAACAATAGACACATTTTTTTCCTTACCAAACAATACTCAACTGTCCCATGTACAACTGGAAATGTATTAAATCTCTCCAGAACAGGGTGCAAGTCCTTGGATAATATTCACTCTTAAACTTGATATCTTATAACTTAAATACTATAACATCAACAAAATAGCCTATTTCATTTGATAAAGGACATAAAATAAAGCACAAAACAAAGATATTGGCTTTGTGTATAAATATGTAGTTACTAATTACAAAGCAAGGAAGAAACATAACACCGCAGTCCTCATTTCTGTAACTGATTGCATGGTCATAGTTTTTTATCACTACCGTCTTCCACTACTCATTCCATGTTGCCTTTATCCTCAGCAAACACTTCAGCTGGCCATGGGTCTTTGCCTGGTGGGGTGAACCAAACCTTCATTCTTGAAGTTTCAAAGCCATTGGTAGTCCTGCCTAGATTGGGTTGTTGCAGTTTCCATTGATTTTAGTCACAGGGCATTGTAGTATTAAGAGATACCCTAAGGGATCTACTATGTTCCAGGAAAAAAATTTTTTTTTTACCTTCATTGCATAGTTGCAGTCCTATTTCCCTTGATGGTAAGGGTCAATCATCACAGCCAGGAAAGTAATCCATTTCCTGGCTCATTGATCCAGGGGCATGAGTAGCCCAACATGACTAGGTGACAGTCTTAGATTTCAGTTCAATGGAATCACTGTTGCTTCTCCTGTTGGTAGCATTCCCCTTTCTGGAACTAAACCTCTAGGCCAGCAGAGCTCAAGGCTGGAGGGATAGGAAACAAAAATTTTCCTATTGGATCACTAGGGGCAATAGTGAATGGTTCCATTCCCATTTCCACCCTTTGGTACTGGGACCCAGGTATCCTGGCTATGGAATAAATAGCACCATACAGTGGACTTTGATTCAGAGCATTCACAGCCTCTTAGAGAACATTGCCCTAACCCTGCACCATAAGTGAGTTTTCAAAAGGCCATTCCACCATTCTGTCAATCCAACTGCCTCTGGATGATGGGGAACCTGGTAAGATGAAGATTTCCATGATCATGTGCCCATTCCCACACTTCATTTGCTCTGAAGTGGGTTCCTTGATCAGAAGCAATGCTGTGTGGAATACTATGATGATGGATAAGGCATTCTGTAAATCCATGGATGACAGTTCTGGCAGAAGCACTGTGTGCAGGGAAAGCAAACCCATATCCAAAGTATGTTTCTATTCCAGTTAGAGCAAATCACTGTCCTTCCATAATGGAAGTGTTCCAGTGTAATAAAACTGCCACCATGTAGCCTGCTGTCACTTTGAGAAATGGTGCCATATTGGGGGCTGTGTGATGATAACCACTGCTGACAGATTAGGCATTCAGCAGTGGCTATAGGCAGGTCAGTCTTTGTGAGTAGAAGTCCATGTTGCTGAGCCCATGCGTAACCTCCATACCTACCACCATGACCACTTAGTTCATGAGCCCATTGTGCAATGAAAAGAGTTGCTGGGGAAAGAGGCTGACCGCATTCACAGAATGGGTCATCTTATTCACTTATCCACTTGATTATTAAAATCTTCCTCTGCTGAAATCACCCTCTGGTGTGCATTCACACAGGACATAAAGATCTTCATGTGAAAGGTCTATCCACATAACTCTTCCCCAGAGCTCTTTGTCACTAATTTTCCAATCATGCTCTTTCCACATCCCTGATCATCCAGCCAAACCATTAGCAAAAGCCCATGAGTCAGTATATACACACCTCGACTAGTTCTCCTTCCAAGCAGAATGAATAACCAAGTGCACTGCTTGAAGTTCTGCCCACTGGGAGAACTTTCCCTCACCACTGTCCATTCCAGATAAGGATGTAGTGCTGAGGCATTCCACTTTTGGGGGGTACCTGTATATCGTGTAGAACCGTCTGTAAACCAGGCCCCAAATTTCTTTTTCTCAGGCAGTTCACTGTAAGGAATTCCCCAAGAGGCCATATCTCTGGTCTGGAAAGAAGGAAATGTGGTAGGAGTGCAGACCATGGGCATTTGGGTGACTTCCTCATGTAACTTATTTGTGCCTTCAGGACCTGCTCTGGCCCTATCTCATATATATCATTTCCATTTTTATGATGGAGTGCTGCTGTGCATGCCCAGCTTTGTGGCTTCAGGGGGTCAGACAACACCCAGTTGATATAGGACAGTGAAAGTATGTTGCTGAGCTAGCCAGCTGTAAACAAACTGTTTCTGATGGTTTGTACAAACAACTGTTGAGATAAAATCATTTACCAGATCAATAGCTGCATACCAGTTACCACGGGATGTATTGATTTGCTCAAGCAATGATACCACATCCAGAACAGCAGCTAGAATTGGAGTCACCACGTGGTTGAGTTTATGATAGTCCACTGTCATCCTCCAAGTTCCATCTGTTTTCTGTTTAGGCCAAATAAGAGAGTAGAATGATGATGTGGTGAACATCACCACCCCTGCATCCTTCAAGTCCTTAAGAGTGGCACTAATCTCTGCAATCCCTCCAGGAATGTAGTATTGCTTCTGATTTATTATTTTTCTAGGTAGGGGTAGTTCTAGAGACTTCCACATAACCTTTCCTGCAATAATAGCCCCCACACCATGAGCCAATATGGGGATTCTGTTAGTTGCTCAGGATGTCTATTCCAATCATGCAGTCCGGAACTTGGGAAATAACTACAGAATGAGTCCAGGGATACATCGGAACCACTGTGAGATTAACCTGAGCTAAAACTCCATCAATCACCTGACCTCCATAAGCTCCCACTCTGACTGGTGGACCAGAGTGATGTTTTAGGTCCCCTAGAATTAATGTCTCTTCTGTACCAGTGTCTAATAATCCCCCAAAATAACATAATTTTTTCCTCCAATGCACAATTACCCTGGTAAAAGGCTGCAGGTCTCCTTGGGGAAGGCTTGGAGGAAGCTTAACAGTATAAATTTGTAACAGTGTAACAGGTCCTCCCCCAAAGGGACCTGTACTCATTCAAGGGATTCTGGGTTTGTAAGCTGTCTCAAGTCTGAAAATTGATTAAGGGGACATAACTCTCTGTTTTTATAGTTCAAGTTAGACTTCTGTTCACTTCAACAAGAACTCTTTTGCTTATGCAGCTCAAAAAAGAATTTAGTAGACTGTCCAATCTCTTGTACCTCTAGATAACCCATGGTGTACTAGCCACAAGTCTCTGTGAATTAGATTATTTTGACTCCTGCTTTGAATCTGCTATTCATTATAATAATCATATTATATTGTCTTTGGTGATTAAATGCTGTCACTTGGCTTCTGACAAGTGGATCAGGATCTGATCAACCCCATTATGTTTCTGGATTCCAACTGAGTGACAGCTACTCCCACATTAATGTCTCACATACAGAGAAGGGTGACTACTGTGCTCTTCAGGATTGATAGACCTATTCTTGCACATTTATTTCTCACAGTTCTGGTAATAGGTGCATCCTTAGGGTGTATGAGTAGGCTTTCCATAATAAGTCCACTCTAACACTGCAATCTCTCTAAGCCATTGGATCCCCTTGTCTACATTGTACCGGGGCAGTTCTGGCATTTCAACCTCAGGTAATCTTGGCCACCTTTTGATCCATGTTTCAGCCAATCATCCAAACAAATTGAATGCCCTTTCTAACCCCTTGAGCCTATAACATTGGATGCAGAATACCTGCTTTGTGAGCCCATATCAATAAATTCCACCTGATCCAGCTTTGTATTCTTCCTGCAATTATCCCAAACCCTTAAAATCCATTGCCACACTTATTACCCTGATTTCTGTCCATATAAATTGGAAAACTCATGCAATTCTTTTGAAGTATTCCATACCTCCTCATGGATGACACTTTGTACCTCACTTTTTGTGGTCTGGAAGAAATAGAAATTGCCTAGTTGTAGGTCTGGAAGAAATGAGGGGTGGTAGGTGTGGGTCATGAAAAGAATCAAAAGTATCTTCCAAGCCAATTGCTTTAGTGCATTTATTTGCAGTTTCATCTGGTGAAACAGGATTGATCACTCCAGGGTTAATACTTTCAGGTGGATGTTGGGAGGACAACTCAGGGCAATCTGGAGGTGGGGCAGCTGTGTCCTCAGTGCAGACCATTACTGGATTATCTAGAAAAGACTTAACATGTGTGCTGGTTTGAAAGGATGTATGCCCCCTAGAAAAGCCATGCTTTAATCAAAATCCCATTTCATAAAGGTAGAATAATCCTTATTCAATACTGTATGTTTGAAACTGTAATCAGCTCATCTCCCTGGATGATATGATTTAGTTAAGAGTGGTTTTTAAGTTGGATTAGGTGATGACCTGTCTCCACCCATTTGGATGGGTCTTGATTGGTTTATTGGAGTCCTATAAAAGAGGAAACATTTTGGAGAATGGAGATTCAGAGAGAGCACAGAATGCTGCAGCACCATGAAGCAGAGAGTCCACCAGCCAGTGGCTTTTGGAGATGAAGAAGGAAAATGCCTCCTGGGGAGCTCCATGAAACTGGAAGCCAGGAGAGAAAGTTAGCAGATGATGCCATGTTTGCCATGTGCACTTCTGGCTGAGAGAGAAACTCTGCCTCTGTTTGCCATGTGCCTTCTCACTTGGAACAGAAACCCTGAACTTCATCAGCCTTCTTGAACCAAGGTATCCTTCCCTGGATGCCTTAGATTGGACATTTCTATGGACTTGTTTTAATTGGGACATTTTCTCAGCTGTAGAGCTGCAAACTAGCAACTCATTAAATTCCCCTTTTTAAAAGCCATCCCATTTCTGGTATATTGCATTCTGGCAGCTAGCAAACTAGAACAGATTTTGGTACCAGAGAGTGGGGTGCTGGTGCTGGTTTGCAAATACCAAACATGTTGGAATGGCTTTTTAGTTGGATAAGGGGAAGAATCTGGAGGAGTTGTGAGACACTTGATAGAGAAGGCCTAGGATGCTTCAGAGAGACTGTTGGTAGAAATGTGGACTCTAAAGACACTTTTGATAAAGTCTTAGACTGAAATGAGGTATGCATTATTATAGACTGGAAGGAAGGCAATCCTTGTTTTAAAATGGCATATAATCTGGCAAAGTTGACTCATGACTTTGGCTGGAAGGCAGATTTTAAAAGCCATGAACTTGGGTATTTAGCAGAAAAGATCTCCAAATTAAATGTCAAAAATTCAGCCTGGTTTCTCCTCACAGCTTATAGTGAAATGTGACAGGAGAGAGATAAGCTGAGAACTGAACTCTTGGGTACAAAGAAACCAGAAGTTGATGTTCTGAAAAATTCTGGGCTTTCAGAAAGAGATACCCCAGAGAATGTGAGGATGGAATCAGTCAGCCATTTCAGAGAAAGCCAGGATTGGGCATGGAGTCATCCAGAAAGGACTTGTGGAAACTCCTTATGTCTGATGGGCATGATCTGAGGCTACTGCATAGAAAGCCAGTGAGAGTGCTGTGGGACCTGTATAAACAGAGTTGCTGCCAGTCTGGACTGGGGTGTTCAGAGAAGGGACACGTTGGAGGAAAACTAACTGCAGAGGCAAAACCATGGAGGCTGAGGTCTGAAGTCAAGGAGCCTTGGGTCAGGAGAGTGGACCCTTCCCAAGCCCATGGAGTGGGTGAGTTAGCCCCAAAGGCAGAGAATGGGCCTTCCACCTGGTTGCAGTGGAAGAGTCATGCTGCCTCAGGCCTCGGAGAGGATGAAGCACATTCCTTGGGATTTGGGGACAGCCTGGCTGCCACCATATAGAGGGGTTGAGCGTGTGCCCTGGAGATGGGGAGAGCCCAGTTGCAGCCCCAATGCTTGGAGAGGGTGGGCCTAGAAAAAGGTTGTCTCCCCAATGTCCCCCAAGGTTGTATTCAGAAAGAGGCAGACCTCTGTGTAGGGCCTTGGAAATGGTGGGACTGCCACTTTCAGAAGCCCTGAAGGTAAATGACTCTCAGACTTTGAACTCTAATAGACTTTGCCCTGTGGGATTTTGAAACTGTACAGGTCCAGTGACCCCTGTGTTCTTTCCTCCCTATGGAAATGAGTATATGTATCCTATGACTGGTCCTCCTTTGTATGTTGGCAGAAAATAACTTGTTATAAGTTTTCAGAGGTCCAGAGCCAGAGAACTTTGCCTTAGAACAGAACATGCCTGTAACTAACTTTGATAGAAGTTTGTACTGTTTCTAACTTTGTATTTCATTTGTATTGCTACTGAAATGGTTTAAGGACTTCTGATATTGATATGAAATGTATTTTGTATATGGGAAAAACATGTCTTTTTTAGGAGTCGGAGGGTGGAATGTGCTGGTTTGAAAGGATGTATGCACCCTCAAAAAGCCATGTTTTCATTAAAATCCCATGTCATAAAGGTAGAATAATCCCTGTTCAATACTGTATGTTTGAAACTGTAATTAGCTCATCTCCCTGGATGATGTGATTTAGTTAAGAGTGCTTTTTAAGTTGGATTAGGTGATGACATATCCCCACCCATTTGGGTGGGTCTTGATTGGTTTATTGGAGTCCTATAAAAGAGGAAACATTTTGGAGAATGGAGATTCAGAGAGAGCACAGAATGCTGCAGGACCACAAAGCAGAGAGTCCACCAGCCAGTGACCTTTGGAGATGAAAAGGGAAAATGCCTCCCAGGGAGCTTCATGAAACTGGAAGCCAGGAGAGAAAGTTAGCAGATGATGCCATGTTTGCCATGTGCACTTCTGGCTGAGAGAGAAACTCTGCCTGTGTTTGCCATGTGCCTTCTCACTTGGGAAAGAAACCCTGAACTTCATCAGCCTTCTTGAACAAAGGTATCCTTCCCTGGATGCCTTAGATTGGACATTTCTATAGACTTGTTTTAATTGGAACATTTTCTCAGCCTTGGAACTGTAAAAAGCAACTCATTAAATTCCCCTTTTAAAAAGCCATTCCATTTCTGGTATGTTGCATTCCAGCAGCTAGCAAACTAGAACAACATGACCTAGGATTTCTACCTCTACACAGAAATCATTATCAGCCCATATGTCACCATCCCATTTTTGGGGTCCACTCCTTTCCAATCAATGCCCTCACTTTAACCACAGACACTATGCAAGGTTGAAATTTCAGTTTATGTTGTAAAAAAGTTGCTATCCTAACAATGAGATTCTGAGTCTGAGTTTTAGAGATCTCAAGTCTGCAACTATAGGAAATAAGATTTTTCTTCAGGGCACACATAGAAACTTTTACATGTCATATGGTGCAAAACCTTCTTCTCATTTGAAGCCTTCAGTTCATCCCTTTCCCTCATCAATGTATAAAGTGTATCTAACCACAACCAGCCAACATCTCTATACCTCCTAATTCCACAGAACTCCCTAGATGTGTCAAAAATATTATCTCCCAGAGCCTGGCTTTGTATAAGCAAAGCATTAGCAGAATCCAACGGTGACATTTTGACTATCTCTTTTACCAATTCACCCCATGGATTGTCAATGCCATTCTGATTATGAGAAACAAAGTCTTTGGTGCCTTTGAGTCCAGTCAGTATAGACAACCAATTGTAAATGCCCATTTTTAAGATTCTGTTTCTTAAGAACTATTCCCAGTACCAAGCTGTGTTAGCTAGGGTTCTCAAGAGAAACAAAATCAGCAGGAGATATCTCTAATTATAAAATTTATAAAAATGTCTCATATAACCATGGGGATGTAGAGTCCAAGTTCAGTAGGGTGTGCTTCAAGCTGGCAGCTCCAATGAAGTTCCTCAGTGAGCTGTCAGGAGAGGTTGGTAAGGCAACCATGGAGTTGTAAGAGTCCAAGACCTCTAGGGCAGGCCACAAGCAGGAAGCTCCAATGAAGGTCCTCAATGAGCTCTCAGGAGAGGCTGACTGGCTGAAGCAGAAAGGGTGATTATTTCTTCTGAATCCTCCTTAAAAGCCTTCTGGTAATTAGATTAAGTATCAGTCATTGCAGAAGACACTCCCCTTAGCTGATTGCAAATGTAATCAGCTATGGAAGTAGCCAATTTGGTCATGATGTAAGTCCATGAAATGACCTCATGGCAACCTACAGGCCAGTGCTTGCCCAACAAGAGAACTGGTCACCACCACCTGGTCAAGTTGACACACAAACATGATCCTGACAGCATCCTAACAAGAAATAAGTAATATTTTCATTATAATGCAACAGCAAATTAAATTAACTAAAATTATGAGGTAATTATTTGGAAAGTGTTGGGTTTGGCAAATGTGCTGTGTACATGCCAGAAGGAATTCAATCTATTGAGTATTAATTGAGAAAGATAAAATTTTAAATGAATGCATGTGATAAATTTTGGGATATACACAGGAATAGTTAAAATAATTTGAAACCTTTATGTCTGAGAAATATGGCTGGAAATGTGGAGAAACAGCCCAGATTCTGTCATTCTAAGCTTGACTGTATTATTCTGCATTTTCAATGAAGATTATTATATTTGGAGCCTATTCCAAGCATAGGGAAAGGTTTTGGGAATTTGGGTCTTGGCACAAGATCAGATTACCTGAATTACTATAATGTAGGCAGAGACCCTGAGATAAACATTCTTGATTATGTCTTATTTGAACATGAACTGAATGAGGCAGCGAAAGAATCTTCACTGTGCCACACAGGATTTAAGCATGGAAAAACAAAACATTGGAATATATTCTAAACAAGCACTGATAATTCTTGATTGTACTTATGAAACTCCTGAGTACTCATTCAAAGGGAGATCTTGATTAGAAAGCTCTAGTTTGGGATCTTTGATTATTTTTTTTCTACCAGTCTTTATACATGCTCATTTGCAGATCCATTTACTACACACCATAAGTTCAGGACCTGTTTGAGTTTTCAGCACCTTTTAGAACTGTTTCTGCAAAATTGTATGCATTTTTAATAAAAAGAATGATTTTCAAATGTATTAGCATAGGCTTATATTTCTCATGTTTTTCTAGTGACATTTGCAACCATATTCACAACAAAGAAAATCCACCAATAAGAGATAGTAAAGTGAAACTTCTGAATTACACTGAAATAGGAATTTCAGTTCTTACTGAAAAGTTGCCTAAAGATCTATAGATCATTCTGGTGTAGGTACTGAAAATTTAATTCTTCCCCATTTTTTCTAAATGCACTCCAATATGTTTTAAACTGTTTCCATGTACATCCACTATCCTTGAGAGTCTCATTATGTCTACCTCAGTAATTCCACTGAATACTGTTTTATCCTACAAAGTTCTTCAAATAATTCCGTGATTCCCCTTTTTCGAAATTTGTCTCTGTCCTAGTCTCCAAGATCAATATGCACCTGAATTTCTCTGGCTCCAATTTCTATGGGTTTGTGAGATCTTTCTGAAACCTTAATTATAGGAACTGTAGGCCTGAGTCTCAACCTGCCTTTACTTTTTCCCCTCTACTTGGGCAATATCTTACATTCCTCTGACCTCAGATATCATCTTTATGTTTATAAACTTGTACTTTCCTGTCTAACTCTAATATCTGATTTCCAGATGTGAACTTTTATTTCTCTAGTGGGATATTTCAGTTCCCTCTTCAGTAATATAGGTGAACTGATTATGTTTTGAAAGATTTCTCATTTTTGATAATTCAAACTTAGGTAAGGGACCTTACCTGTGACTCATGCCTGGAATAAAAAAAAACCTTTAAGCAATATTTTGTACAAAGTATGTGCATTTCTGGGGGGGTTTCCCATCTCCCAAAATGAAATAGCTCTAGATTCTGTATTCAAATCATCCTTTATTTTATTCCTATTAATGATCTCTTCTAATATAGCTCTTAAACTCCACAGTTCTATGCCATCCTTCTTGTGAATAAAATTTTATGCCTTTGTATAGGTCTAGTTAAGAATAACCTGCAACTTCACCATCTTCACATTTCTGATAAAAATTATCATTTGCCTCAAAGAATGTTGTAGTATATCTAGGTTGAAATCTCCTAGAACTATAATAAAACCATGAAAATAGAATCATTGGTTACTAAAATACATATTATAAAATAATACAAAATGCATTTTATTAAATTTCATAGCAGTCAGTTTAAAAAAAGATAAAATAGGGAGCTGCTCCTTATCAGTAAGACAGGGCCACTGGATTCCTGTCCTTGAGATTCCCCCCAATTACAGTTTTCGTCCTTACCTCTAATTACTCAATATAGAAAAGGGGATGACTCAGAAAAACAGAAAGAAAGTAAAATCACCTGTGTAGGGACAGGGGGCCAAGATGGCAGCTTAGTAAGGTACGCACGTCTTAGTTCCTCCTCCAGAGCAACTACTAGGTGACAAAAAACAGTAAAGAACAGCTCCTGGGGCCATGGTGGGACCGGACACACAGTGTACCCCAGTCTGGACTGGCTGGACCGGCTGTGAGACTCCGCTGCGGTGAGCTCCCCAAGCGGTGCACGCTTCCCTGGGCTGTGGCAGCTGGTGGCCGGCTACCATCCCTCCCTCCTTCCCGGACTGGCTGAGAGTCTCAGGCAAGTTCCCCAAGCCGCGGCGGCTGGTGGCCGGCACCCCTCTCTCGCAGGCGGCTTCCCGGACCGGCTACGAGTCTCGGATCAATGAATTCCCCAAGCCGCGGTGGCCAGTGACCAGCACCCCTCCCCCACAGGTGGCTGCCCAGAGGGAGAGGAGGGAGTCTCTGACAATGGCAGGTACTGGGTCCAACCAAACACCAATAGTGGCATTAATAAAGCAGCTACAACATCTTTTGCTGGTGGGACCTGCAGAGAGACAAGCTCCACATACTGGGCAGGATTAAAAAAAACAGACCCCAGAGACTTCACAGGAAAGTCTTTCAACCTGCTGGGTCTCACACTGAGGGAAATCTGATTAAATGTCCAGACACCAGCAAAAAATAATGAATCACACCAGGAAAATTGAAGATATGGCCCAGTCAAAGGAACAAACCAATAGTTCAAATGAGATACAGGAGATGAGACAACTAATTCTGGATATACGAACAGAAATGGAAAACCTCTTCAAAAACCAAATCAATAAATTGAGGGAGGACAGGAAGAAGGCAAGGGATGAACAAAAAGAAGAAATGGAAAGTCTGAAAAAACAAATCACAGAACTTATGGGAATGAAAGATACAGTAGAAGAGATGAAAAAAACAATGGAAACCTACAATGGTAGATTTCAAGAGGCAGAGGTTAAAATTAGTGAACTGGAGGATGGAACATCTGAAATCCAAAAAGAAACAGAAACTATAGGGAAAAGAATGGAAAAATTTGAGCAGGGGCACAGGGAATTGAATGATAAGATGAAGCGCACAAATATATGTGTTGTGGGTGTCCCAGAAGGAGAAGAGAAGGGAAAAGGAGGTGAAAACTAATGGAAGAAATTATCATTGAAAATTTCCCAACTCTTATGAAAGACCTAAAATTACAGATCAAAGAAGTGCAGCACACCCCAAAGAGAATAGATCCAAATAGGCATTCTCCAAGACACTTACTAGTTAGAATGTCAGAGGTCAAAGAGAAAGAGAGGATCTTGAAAACAGCAAGAGAAAAGCAATCCATCACATACAAGGGAAACCCAATAAGACTATGTGTAGATTTCTCAGCAGAAACCATGGAGGCAAGAAGACAGTGGGATGATATATATAAATTACTAAAAGAGAAAAACTGCCAACCAAGAATTCTATATCCAGCAAAATTGTCCTTCAAAAATGAGGGAGAAATTAAAACATTTTCAGACAAAAAGTCATTGAGAGAATTTGTGACCAAGAGACCAGCTCTGCAAGAAATACTAAAGGGAGCACTAGAGTCAGATATGAAAAGACAGAAGAGAGAGCTGTGGAGAAGAGTGTAGAAAGAAGGAAAATCAGATATGATATATATAATACAAAAGGCAAAATGGTAGAGGAAAGTATTACCCAAACAGTAATAACACTAAATGTTAATGGACTGAATTCCCCAATCAAAAAACATAGACTGGCAGAATGGATTAAAAAACAGGATCCTTCTATATGCTGTCTGCAGGAAACACATCTTAGACCCAAAGATAAACATAGGTTGAAAGTGAAAGGTTGGGAAAATATATTTCATGCAAATAACAACCAGAAAAGAGCAGGAGTAGCTACACTAATATCCAACAAATTAGACTTCAAATGTAAAACAGTTAAAAGAGACAAAGAAGGATACTATCTACTAATAAAAGGAACAATTAAACAAGAAAGCTGAACAATCATAAATATTTATGCACCAAACCAGAATGCCCCAAAATACATGAGGAATACACTGCAAACACTGAAAAGGGAAATAGACACATCTACCATAATAGTTGGAGACTTCAATTCGCCACTCTCATCGATGGACAGAACATCTAGACAGAGGATCAATAAAGAAACAGGGAATTTGAATATTACAATAAATGAGCTAGACTTTACAGACATTTATAGGACATTACACCCCACAACAGCAGGATACACCTTTTTCTCAAGTGCTCATAGATCATTCTTAAAGATAGACCATATGCTGGGTCACAAAGCAAGTTTCAACAAATTTAAAAAGATTGAAATCATACACAACACTTTCTCAGATCATAAAGGAATGAAGTTGGAAATCAATAATAGGCAGAGTGCCAGAAAATTCACAAATACGTGGCGGCTCAACAACACACTCTTAAACAACCAGTGGGTCAAGGAAGAAATTACAAGAAAAATTAGTAAATATCTCGAGGCGAATGAAAATGAAAACACAACATATCAAAACCTATGGGACACAGCAAAGGCAGTGCTAAGAGGGAAATGTATTGCCCTAAATGCCTATATCAAAAAGAAGAAAGGGCAAAAATTCGGGAATTAACTGTCCAGTTGGAAGAACTGGAGAAAGAACAGCAAACTAACCCCAAAGCAAGCAAAAGGAAAAAAAAATAACAAAGATTAGAGCAGAAATAAATGAAATTGAGAACATGGAAACAACAGAGAAAATCAATAAGACCAGAAGTTGGTTCTATGAGAAAATCAACAAGATTGATGGGCCCTTAGCAAGATTAACAAAAAGAAGAGAGAGGACACAAATAAATAAGATCAGAAATGGAAGAGGAGACATAACCACTGACCTCACAGAAATAAAGGAGGTAATAACAGGATACTATGAACAACTTTATGCTAATAAATACAACAATGTAGATGAAATGGGCAAGTTCCTAGAAAGACATGAACAACCAACTTTGACTCAAGAATAAATAGATGACCTAAACAAACCAATCACAAGTAAAGAAATTGAATCAGTCATTCAAAAGCTTCCCAAAAAGAAAAGTCCAGGACCAGTGGCTTCACATGTGAATTCTACCAAACATTCCAGAAAGAATTAGTACCAACTCTGCTCAAACTCTTCAAAAACATTGAAGTGGAGGGAAAGCTACTTAATTCATTCTATGAAGCCAACATCACCCTCATACCAAAACCAGGCAAAGATATTACAAAAAAAGAAAACTACAGACCAATCTCTCTAATGAATATACATGCAAAAACCCTCAACAAAATTCCAGCAAATCGAATCCAGCAACACATTAAAAGAATTATACATCAAGTAGGACCAAGTAGGATTCATCCCAGGTAAGCAAGGATGGTTCAACAAAAGAAAATCAATTAATGTAATACACCATATCAACAAATCAAGGCAGAAAAATCACATGATCTTCTCAATGGAGGCAGAGAAGGCATTTGACAAAATTCAACATCCTTTCCTGTTGAAAACACTTCAAAGGATAGGAATACAAGGGAACCTCCTTAAAGTGATAGAGGGAATATATGAAAAACCCACAGCTAATATCATCCTCAATGGGAAAAAATTGAAAACTTTCCCCCTAAGGTCAGGAAAAAACAAGGATGTCCATTATCACCACTGTTATTCAACATCGTGTTGGAGGTTCTAGCCAGAGCAATTAGACAAGAAAAAGAAATACAAGGCATCAAAATTGGAAAGGAAAAAGTAAAACTCTCACTGTTTGCAGATGATATGATACTATATGTCAAAAACCCTGAAAAATCCACAACAAAACTACTAGAGCTAATAAATGAGTACAGCAAAGTGGCAGGTTAGAGGATCAACATTCAAAAATCTGTAGTGTTTCTATACACCAGTAATGAACAATCTGAGGGGGAAATGAAGAAATGAATTCCATTTACAATTACAACAAAAAGAATAAAATACTTAGGAATAAATTTAACTAAAGAGAGAAAAGACCTATAGAAAGAAAACTACAAGAAACTGTTAAAATAAATTACAGAAGACCTAAATAGATGGAAGGGCATACCGTGTTCATGGATTGGAAGACTAAATATAGTTGAGATGTCAATTCTACCTAAATTGATTTACAGATTCAACGCAATACCAATCCAAATCCCAACAACTTATTTTTCAGAAATAGAAAAACCAATAAGCTAATTTATCTGGAAGGGCAGGGTGCCCCGAATTGCTAAAAGTATCTTGAGGAAAAAAAACAAAGCTGGAGGTCTCACGCTGCCTGACTTTAAGGCATATTATGAAGCCACAGTGGTCAAAACAGCAATGTATTGGCATAAAGATAGATATATTGACCAATGGAATCAAATAGAGTGCTCAGATATAGACCCTCTCATCTATGGACATTTGATCTTTGATAAGGCAGTCAAGCCAACTCACCTGGGACAGAACAGTCTCTTCAATAAATGGTGCCTAGAGAACTGGATATCCATATGCAAAAGAATGAAAGAGGACCCGTATCTCACACCCTATACAAAAGTTAACTCAAAATGGATCAAAGATCGAAACATTAGGTCTAAGACCATAAAACAGTTACAGGAAAATGTAGGAAGGTATCTTACGAATCTTACAATTGGAGGTGGTTTTATGGACCTTAAACCTAAAGCAAGAGCATTGAAGAAAGAAAGAAATAAATGGGAGCTCCTCAAAATTAAACACTTTTGTGCATCAAAGAACTTCATCAAGAAAGTAGAAAGACAGCCTACACAATGGGAGACAATATTTGGAAACGACATATCAGATAAAGGTCTAGTATCCAGAATTTATAAAGAGATTGTTCAGCTCAACAACGAAAAGACAGCCAATCCAATTACAAAATGGGAAAAAGACTTGAACAGACACCTCTCAGAAGAGGAAATACAAATGGCCAAAAGGCATATGAAGAGATGCTCAATGTCCCTGGCTGTTAGAGAAATGCAAATCAAAACCACAATGAGATATCATCTCACACCCACCAGAATGGCCATTATCAACAAAACAGAAAATGACAAGTGCTGAAGAGGATGTGGAGAAAGAGGCACACTTATCCACTGTTGGTGGGAATGTCAAATGGTGCAACCACTGTGGAAGGCAGTTTGGTGGTTCCTCAAAAAGCTGAATATAGAATTGCCATACGACCCAGCAATACCATTACTAGGTATGTACTCAGAGGACTTAAGGGGAAAGACACAAACGGACATTTGCACACCAACATTTATAGCAGCATTATTTACAACTGCAAAGAGATGGAAACAGCCAAAATGCCCATCAACAGAGGAGTGGCTAAACAAACTGTGGTATATACATTCAATGGAATATTATGCAGCTTTAAGACAGAATAAACTTATGAAGCATGTAATAACATGGATGGACCTAGAGAACAGTATGCTTAGTGAGACTAGCCAAAAACTAAAGGACAAATACTGTATGGTCCCACTGATGTGAACCGACATTAGAGAATAAACTTGGAATATGTTATTGGTAACAGAGACCATCAGGAGATAGAAATAGGGTAAGATAATGGGTAATTGGGGCTGAAGGGATACAGACTGTGCAACAAGACTGGATACAAAAACTCAGAAATGGACAGCACAATACTACCTAATTGTAATGTAATTATGTTAAAACACTGAATGAAGCTGCATCTGAGGTATAGTTTTTTTTATTTCTTATTTTTTAATTTATTTTTATTTTTTTCTCTCTATTAATGTTTTATTTCTTTTTCTGTTGTCTTTCTATTTCTTTTTCTAAATTGATGCAAATGTACTAAGAAATGATGAATATGCATCTATTTGATGATATTAAGAATTACTGATTATATATGTAGAATGGAATGATTTCTAAATGTTGTGTTAGTTTTTTTAATTAATAAAAAAAGATAAAATATTACTTTAAAATCAAATTCTTGTAGCTGAAATGGTTTGCTTGTTGTTTGCCTTTGAATTTTTTTTTTTAATATTTTAAGATATGACTGTCATCCTTTTTTTTAGAGGGGCAGGCACCGGGAATTGAAGCTGGGTTCCCAACATGGCAGGTGAGAACTCTGCCACTGAGCCACCATGGCCTGCTCAAACATAGCTTTTTTTGTATGAGCAGGGACTGTGAATCAAACCCAGATGTCTGGCATGGGAGGTGAGAATTCTGCCACTAAGCCACCATCACACCTTCATGCTTTTAATTTAATGGAAATAATCAATGCTGGGTGTATGATTTATGTTGTGGTGATTGTGAAGTTCTGGCAAAGGATGCTGATGAAGGAAGGACAAAATTTTACATGTGATTAATCCCATGACTTGCATGATGGTGAGTGGTTGAGATTGGAAAGTTTATGCTGATATATATGATATTTCCACAATTAAAAAAAAGACACTATGAACAGTAAAATTTGAATGCAGCACATGATCTCAGACTGAATCTAAGGAAAAAAATTAGTAGAAACCCTATTCATAGCAAAATCATTAAAGAATTTAGATTATTTTCTGGAAATGTTAATACTTTAAAGTTTATAGGATTTTTTATTTTATAGTGTGACATATATACAAAGTGAAGAAATAAAAAAAGCTATAGTTTTCAAAGTACTCTTCAACAAGTGGTTACAGGACAGATCCCAGAGTTTGTCATATGATCCTTTCATATATTTCCTTCTAGCTGCTCCAGAATATAGGAAGTTAGAGGGCTTAAATTTTTTTTGTCATTACAATCAAATTTTTTTCTTCATTTTTGTGAAAAATAATATTTACCATAAAAACTAGCACCACAATTAGTTGTAGAACATATTTCAGACTTTAACATGGGTTGCAATTTCACAATTTTAGGTTTTTACTTCTAAATTCTGTAAAATATGAGAGCTAAAAGAGTTATCAATTTAATGATTCAGCATTCATATTCAGCTGTTAAGCCCTCTCATCTATGTATAACTCCACCTATGATCTTTCCATACCTCTATTTATGGTTGTTTGGGCTATGGCAATTATAAATTTTTGATATTGGAAGTGTCTGTCACTAATACAGGTTAGGAATATGGAACTATCTGATGTTCTGGGGAGGGTGGGCTAGGTTTCAGGACTTATTCTGACCAGGGACCCATCTGAAGGTTGTAGGTTTCTGGAAAGTTACTCTAGTGCCTGGAACCCTTGTAGAATCGTATATATTGCCCTAGGTGATCTTTAGGATTGACTGGAATGGTCCTGTTTGAGGGTTGGTATGTTATGATAGGTTGCAAGGTCTACCTGAAGCTTTCATAACAGCAACCTCCAAGGTAGCCTCTCGACTCTATTTAAACTCTCTCTGCCACTGATACTTTATTAATTATACTTCTTTTCCCCCTTTTGGTCAGGATGGAATTGTTGATCCCATGGTGTCAGGTCTGTATTCATCCGTGGCAGTCATCTCCCACATTGCCAGGGAGGCTTTCACCCCTGGATGTCATGTCCCACAAAGGGGGAGAACAATGATTTCACTTGCAAAGTTGTGCTTAGAGAGACTGAGGCCACATCTGAGCAACAACAGAAATCCTCCAGAAGTAACTCTTAGGCATGCCAAAAAGGTAGTCTAAGCTTCTCTGCTGCCTTCATAAGCTTCACAAGAGCAAGCCACATGTTCAAGAGCATGGCCTATTGATTTGGGTGTCCCTAAATTTTGACACAGTATCAGGAGATTTCCTGATATTAAGGTTAAATAGTTCTATATTCTTTCTCCCCTCCCTCAGGGGATTTTGTCAATATTTTTTTATTATCTGCTTAATATGGTCTTGGATGTTTCCAGGCTTTACAATAATCCATACAGGATTAAAGGACTTCTTTTTTATTCTGTACTCCCTGCATTTCAATTGTCCAAATGAGCTATACAGATAGTTTGAATTAGATTATGCACTAAAGAAAATTTCAGTTCCAGATCAAACAAACCTTTTTTCCATTTGTCTCAAAGAGTATGTGTGGTTCTAAAATATAGATATTGTATTCCTTACCCCTATGTTCTGAATTACTTTAACCCCAACCTGTTCAGCTTCATTCTTGTCTCTAAATATCAGGTTATATACATAAAACAGCCCAAAGTCCACAGTTCATCAACATTCTCAATTTCAGATATTTTCATTGTTCCCAAGAAAACCATAAACATACCCTAGCCAAATAGGAAATATAAACCTTGTTTTAACTCTTGTCCCTCCCCCAATTATTTACCGCTGCTTTTGCTGTGGTAGTTCTGATGGTTTCCTTTTAAACATAGCTCTTAGCATGCAATAGCAGTTTTCCCCCTGTGCCCTGTACTTAAACACTCTTTATACAAGAATCATATCTTTGAAGTAATTCTTATGAGAATTAATTCATATTTCTAGTGTGAATCAGTGGAACTCATAGGTCTATACACCCCCTTTCAATCTTCTTCATCTTCAGTATGATAGCACTACTTATAGACCCACTAGGGAATCACCTTTACTCTTATTTACTCCCTTACATTGGAGTGCAATCTCGTTGGCTATTTGTTTTATAAACCTCTGATTATACCTTTATGCTGGTCATAAAAGTGGAATCATACAGTATGATTCTTTTTGTTCTGGCTAATTTTGCTCATCATTAAGTCCTCAAGGCTCATCCATATTGTTATGTGCTTCATGATGTCATTTTGTCTTACTGTTGTATAATATTTCATCATATGTATAAGCCACATTTTGTTGATCCACTTGTCTGTTGATGGGCATTTGGTGTGTTTCCATCTTTTGGTGATTGTGAATAATGCTGCTATGGAACATCGGTGTCCAAATCTCTGGTTGTGTCATTGCCTTCAGCTCTTCTGGGTATATACCAAGTAGTGTTATTGCTGGGTCATAGAGCAACTTGACATTTAGTTTCCTAAGCAACCACCAAATAGTCTTACATAGTGGCTACATCATTATGCATTCCCACCAGCAGTGCATAAATCTCCCACTTTCTCCACATCCTCTACAATATTCAGTTTCCTGCTTATTAGCACCCATTCTTACAGGTGTGAGGTGGTATCTCACAGATGTGAGGATCTGTGTTACCTTTGTATGAATGAAAATGAAAATTAACATCTCTTCATGTGCTTTTGAGCCCTTCCTACTCCTATCTTTAGCTCATTTTATAATTGGGTTGTTTGTTCTTTTGTTGTTGAGTTGTATGATTTCTTGGTATATATGGGAAATCAAATCTTTGTCAAATATGTGCTTTCCAAATATTTTATCCCATTATGTTGGCTGCCTCTTCACCTTTCTGACAAAGTTTCTTGAGGTGCAGAAGCATTTGACTTTGAGGATGTCCCATTTATCTATTTTTTTTATTTTGTTGCTTGTGTTTTGGGTGTAAAGTTTAGGAAGCTACCTCTTATTATTAGGTCTTGAAGATGTTTCTCAACATTTTCTTCTAGAAGCTTTATAGTGCTAGTTCTTATATTCAGGTGTATGATACACTTTGAGTTAATTTTTATGTAGGGTGTAAGATTGGGGTCCTCTTTTATTTTCTTGACTATTGATATCCTGTTCTTCCATGGCCAAGTGTTGAAAAGACTTTTGTCTCATTTCAGAGGATTTGGGGGCCTTGTCAAAAGTCAGTTGACCATTCAGTTGTCAACAGTCACTTGTGGTCTATTTCTTCTTTTTTTTTTTTTTCACGACTCAGGAGACAACCCTCAGGGAAAATGGAAGGCGTCTGCTTTATTCAGGAAGTGCACACGCTTATATAGGCTGGGAAGCATGCAGGGACACGTGTCGGGCTGGGATTGGTGGTTGTTGTTGCTAGGGCAGAGGGCAGACTTCTGGGATTGGTCACCGTTGTTGCTAGGGCGAGGGCAGATTTTGGGTCAGCCATTTTGTGTTGCGTTGCATCAGCCACAGCAGCCATGTTACCAATATTTTATGGTTTCTCCAACAATAGCAATATTTTATGGCTTCTCCAGCAGAAAGGGCCATGCAGCAAGAAATGGAGGTGGGTTCTAGGAGCTAAGAGCTGTCCCTCATCTAAGGGGACTAATATGTTTTTTCTTCTAAATCATGTCTTCATATTTTGATAAGAAGTCTCACATGGAAAAATTTATGTACCAACTTGACTCTTTTCCTCCAAGGCAGGATCCCACTCCCAGTTGTGGTCTATTTCTGCACTCTCAATTTGATTCCATTGGTCAATGCTTCTGTCATTGTGCTACTACCATGCTGTTTTGACCACTGTGGCCTCATAATAGATTTTAAAGTCAGGAGTGTTAATCCTTCCACTTTGTTCTTTATTTTTAAGGATGCTTTTAGCTATTCAGGGTCTCTTTCCCTTCCAGATGAATTTGGTACTTAGCTTTTCCAAATTTTCAAGGTAGATTGTTGGGATTTTGATTGGTACTGTGTTGAATCTGCAGATCAATTTGGGGAGAGTTGACATCTTAACTATATTTAACTTTCCTATCCATCAGCAGGGTAATATCTTTCCACATATTTGGATCTCCATTGATTCCTTTTAGCAATGTATGTAGTTTTCTGTGTACAAGTCCTTTGATCCCTAGTCAAGTTCATTCCTCAGTATTTGATTCTTTTTTTTTTTTTGCTATTTTGAATGGATTTTTTTCTTTAACTGACTCCTCTGCTAGGTCATTGCCTCTGTATTGAAATGTTACTGATTTTTGCACATTAATTTCATATTCCACCACCTTGCTGAGATTGTTTATTAACTCAGGTAACTTTACTGTAGATTTCTCAGGATCTTCCAAGTGTAGTATCATGTCATCTGCAAATAATGAGAGTTTTACTTCTTCCTTTCCAATTTGAATGCCTTTTATTTCTTTGTCCTGCCTGATTGCTCTAGCTTGAACTTCTAGTACAATGTTGAATAACAGTGCTGTCAGTGGGCATCCTTGTCTTGTACCTGGTCTTAGGGGTAAAGCTTTCAGTCTTTCCATTTAGTATGTTGCTGGCTATCAGTTTTTCATATATCCCCTTTATCATATTGAGGTATTGCCTTTGATTCATGTCTTTTGGAGTGCTTTTATCAGAAAAGGATGCTGAATTTTGTCAAATGCTTTTTCAGCATCAATCGAGATGATCATGTGATTTTTCATTTTGATTTGTTAATGTGCTATATTACATTAATTGATTTTCTTATGTTGAACCACCCTTGCATTCCTGCTATAAACCCCACTTGGTCATGGTGTGTTATTCTTTTAATGTGCTGTTGGATTTGATTTGCTAATATTTTATTGAGAATTTTTGCACCTGTGCTCATTAGGGAGATTGGCCTGTAGTTTTCCTCTCTTAAAGCATGTTTACTTGGTTTTGGTATTAAAATTATACTAATTTCATAAAATGAGTTAGGTAGAGTTCCTTTTCCCTTAATTTTTGGAAAAGTTTGAGCAGGATTGGTGTTAGTTCTTTATGGAATGTTTGATAAAATTCCCCTCTGAAGCCATCTCACCTTGGGCTTTTCTTAGTAGTAAGACTTTTGATGACTGATTGAATCTCTTTACTTGTGATATTTTATTGAGATCTTCTATTTCTTCCAGAGTCAGTATAACTTGTTTGTGTGTCTCCAGGAATTTGTCCCTTTCATCTAAGTTGTCTAGTTGTTGGCATATAGCTGTTCATAGTATCCTCTCTTTATTTCTTCAGGGTCTGAGGTAGCATACACCTTCTCATTTTTGGTTTTGTTTATTTGCATCCTCTCTCTCATTTTTTCTTTGTCAGTTTTGCTAGTGGTTCATCAATCTTATTGATTTTCTCAAAGAACCAATGTTTGGTTTTCTTGATTCTTTCTATTGTTCTTTTGTTCACCCATTCATTTATCTCTGCTTTAATCTTTGCTATTTGTCTTCAACTATTTGTTTTGGGGTTTGTTTGCTGTACTTTCTTATGTTCCTCTAGGTTTGCTGTTAAGGCCTTGATTTTGCTCTTTCTGGTTTTTTAATATAGGCATTTAGGGCTATAAATTTCCCTCTCAGAACAGGCTTTACTGCATCCAATAAGTTCTTATAAGTTGTCTTCTCATTTTCATCCATCTCTAGATAGCTACTGATTTCTCTCAGAATTTCTTCTTCGACCCACTGTTTGTTTAAGTGTGTGCTATTTAATCTTCATATATTTGTGAATGTTCTTCTTCTTTGTTGGCTATTGAGATCTAGCTTCATCATATTGTGATCAGAGAAAGTGCTGTGAATAATTTCAGTATTTTTATATTTCTAAAGACCTGATTTGTGCCCCAGCATATGATCTATCCTAGAGAACATTGCATGAGCACTAGAGAAGAATGTATAACTTGTTCATTGGGGTGCAATGACCTATGCATGTCTGCTAGGTCTAATTAATTTATCAAGTTATTTATTTATTTATTTTTAAAAATTTTTTGTTAATTAAAAAATAGAGGAAAGAAACATGAACATTCTTAATATATGCTCATTCCATTCTACATATATAATCAGTAATTCACAATATCATCACATAGTTGCATATTCATCATCATGATCATTTCTTAGAACATTTGCATCAATTCAGAAAAAGAAATAAAAATACAACATAAAAATAAAATGAAAACAGAAGAAAAAGTTTTACATACCATACCCCTTACATTGATCACTAGCATTTCAAACTAAATTTATTTTAACATTTGTTCCCCCTATTATTTATTTTTATTCCATATGTTCTACTCATCTGTTGACAAGGTAGATAGAAGGAGCATCAGGCACAAGGTTTTCACAATCATATAGTCACATTGTGAAAGCTATATCATTATACAATCATCATCAAGAACATGACTACTGGAACACAGCTCTACATTTTCAGGCAGTTCCCTCCAGCCTCTCCATTACATCTTAATGACAAGGTGATATCCACTTAATGTGTAGGAATAACCTCCAGGATAACCTCTGGACTCTGTTTGGAATCTCTCAGCCATTTGTCTCATTTCACTCTTCCCCCTTTTGGTCAAGAAGGTTTTCGTAATCCCTTGATGCTGGGTCTCAGCTCATTCTAGAGTTTTTCTCAATCCCTTGATGCTGAATCTCAGCTCATTCTGGGATTTCTGTCCCATGTTGCCAGGAAGATCCACACCCCTGGGAGTCAAGTCCCACATAGACAGGGGGAGGGTGGTGAGTTTGCTTGTTGTGTTGGCTGGAGAGAGAGGCCACATCTGAGCAACAAAAGAGGTTCTCTTGGGGTGACTCTTTGGCATAATTTTAAGTAGGCTTGACCTATCTTTTGTGGGGTTAAATTTCATGTGAACAAACCCCAATACTGGGGGCTCAGCCTATAGCTTTGGTTGTCTACACTGCTTTTGAGAATATCAAGAATCCAACTTGGGGAGGTTGAATTTTCCCCTGTTCTCACCATTCCCTGAAGGGGACTTTGCAAATACTTTTCCACTCACTGATCAAATCCCTCTGGGATTCATTGGGGCATTACCTGGACAAACCAACAAAATGTCATGTCCTACCCAAGGTTCCATGTACTTAAGGTGTTCAACCAACTATCTACATAAGTTATATTATGGGATGTACAGCTCAAAATATAAATTTTGTACCAAATAAACATTTTTTGCTTTAGTCTCATACATAAGGTAAAATTTTTAAATATTAATTACCATCTAATTTCAGTACCCTGTAGTAATGACATTCTTTTGTTTTTCTTCATGCAAAAACATTTTTCAAATTTGTATTTAGTCAATATCATTATACACTCTAGGCATTCCTACATTATACCATCTCAATCTTTATCATCTATCTTTCTTTCTGATTTCATTTATCAAGTTATTTAACTTCTCTGTTTCCTTGTTAATCTTCTGCCTGGTTGTTCTGTTTATGAGGAGAGTGGTGTGTTGAAGTCTCCTGCTATTATTGTTGAATCATATTTTGATCCTTCAGTTTTTTCAATGTCTATCTCATGTACTTTGGAGCTCCTTTATTGGGAACTTTAACATTTATGATTGTTATATCTTCTTGATGAATTAACCGTTTAATTAGTATACAGCATCCTTTGTCTCTTATAATGTCTTTGCATTTAAAGTCTACTTTGTTTGGTATTAGTATGGCTTTGCCTGCTTTTTTTTGGTTACGACCTGTATGGAATATCTTTTTCCATCCTTTCACTTTCAATATATTTGTATTCTTGTGTCTAAGATGAGTCTCTTCTAAGCAGCATATAGCTGGATTATGTTTCTTAGTCCATTCTGCCAATCTGTGTCTTTTAATTGGAAAGTTTAGCCTGTTAACATTCAAAGTTATTACTGAAAACCTGCTTGTTGATTCCACCACCTTATCTTTTTATTTTATTTGCCAGATCTATACATTGTTTTCCCTCTTTCTCTTTGTATCTTTAAATTACCATTAGTGGTACTCTTCAATTCTGTGTTCTCTTCCAGACCTCCCTCTACATTTTTTTTTATGGCCAACAGAACTCCTTTTTGTATTTCTTGTTGGCCTAGTCTCTTATTGACAATTTCTTTCAGGACTTCTTTGCCTGTGAGAACTTTAATCTCTCCCTCAATTTTGAAGGACAATTTGGCTGAGTACAGAATTTTGCCTGGAAATCTTTCTATTTCAGGATCTTGAATATATCATACTACTGCCTTCTTACTTCCAGGGTGCTAGTTGAGTAGTCTGGACTCAGTCTTACTTGTTTTCCCTTGTATGTAGTAGATTGTTTTTCTCTTACTGTTTTCAGGATTTTCTGCTTCTCATCAATATTTGATAGACTAATTAGTATGTGCCTTGCTGAAGGCCTATTTGGATTTATTCTGTTTCTGTTTAGGCTTCTTTGACTTGTGTATTTAAGTCCTTTATGAGGGTTGGGAAGTTTTCTCCCATTATATCCTCAACTATCTTCCTAGCCCTTTACTCCTCTCTTTTCCTTCTGGAACACCAATGATTCTTGTATTTGTGCACTTTGTTTTATCTATCATTTCCCTGAGCTCTCTTTCAATTTTTTCCATCTTTTTTGCCATTTGCTGTTTTGAGTCTTCAAAGTCATTTAGCCTATCCTCTATATCACTTATTCTTTCTTCTGTCTGTTCAAATATGGTGTTTTGTGCCTCTAGTATGTTTTTTATTTGGTCAATGGAGTTCTTAATATCTGTGATATCTGCTATTTTTCTATTTATTTTTTCAAATTCCTTTTTATGCTCTTCTACTGTCTTCTTGATCTCCTTTATATCATTTGCTATCCCAGTTATTTTATTAGGTAGAGTTGCATGAACATCTTGTTGCAGCATCTGTGTCTCCAGTGTTTTAATTTGGTCATTTAGGTAAGGCTATATCTGTCTGCATTATATCTGTGATATGCTTGGCTGTATTTTTCTGTCTTCATTGCATGTAAATATCTTGACTGAATTACTTTGGGAGTTGATTTCTTTCAGTAGTCTAAGCCCTTGTGTTTGTGGGATGCTTGTACAGCAGGGAGCAGGGCATAGGGTGGGCAATCATTGTGGTGATTTCAGGGCAGATATAGGCACAGGTTGGGGATTTCATGCTTTATATTTGTGAATGGGGGCCCAGCAGCCACGGAGGATGTAGCTGTGTGGGTGCATCAATCTGGAGAATTTGGCCTTGGTGTGCACTGGTCTAAGGCATGGGGCTCTTTGTGCACATGTATAGAGCTGTGGTAGCAGATCAGCATTATGCCTTTGCAGATTGGAGGACAGATGTGACCCAGCTGTGCAGGTCAGCACTTTCTCAGAGCTGGGAAGTATGGCTGAGGGCCATGCACATGCATGGTTATAGGCCTGCTTTAAACAGTGTAGTTCCCAGAGGTGAATGATGTGATTGGTGGCCTGGGAGTGCCATAAATGGATGTGCTGAGCTCAGGAAGGGCACAGTGAGGTTGTGCAGCACTATGGGCAGGGGTGGAGGGGCAGTGGTAGCCTCGGTATGGAGGTTAGTGCCTGGATCCTTTATGCACTGGCAACAGCCTGCAGGGAACAAGAAGGTGGAAGTTGGGAGTGGTGCTGGAGAGGTGGGTTGAGCTGCACTTAGAGTGGGGGTGTGAGACAGGAATGTGCACTGGGGGCTGGTGGGGTTGTGATGCCTGGAATGCAGGGAATGAGAGTGGGTGATGGGGTTCATGTGCATGGGGTATGGGGTGAGTCACCAGTCATGGAGCTGTGATGCTGCAGGTAGCATACCCAATGAAAGTGACCTGGTGGTGTACTTCCTAGTCCCAGGCTCCTATCCATGCACTCCTGCAGGCTCCATGCCTCTGTGCCTCCACACTAGGCTCCAGCTTTCTCCCTTTCAGTTCCTTGGTCTCTGCAACCAGTGTTGTTACATCTAGTGCAGAAGGCACTCCCAGGTCAGCCACACTCCTGAATCATCACCTCAGTTGTCTTCCTGAATCTTCCCTAATTTTTCTATGGACAGGGCTAACTGAGGTCAAGCTACTCTACTCAGCCATCTTCCTGGAAGTTTCCCCAAGGTTTATAGGATTTTAAATTTCTTAGAGCATCAGTTTAATCTGAGGTGATGAGATATGGTATGTTGTTTCCTCTGGTCAGTAATAAAATACATACATTTAAAATCAAATGAACATATTTTCAGTACAAACAGTTATATTTATGTAGACTACACTGATGCTCACATCCTTAGAGAATGGTGGTCAATTACAAGTCCTTTTAGAGATGTAGAGTAGTAGAGGCCTTCTACATGTAGATTCACCAGAGTACTTACCCAGCATTTCAAAATCCACAAAAGAGTGTGTCCTCTGGGAAAAGATATTTAGGTTGGTTTTTAGATTTTAGGAGGAATTAAAGGATATCTGCATGATTTATGTATTTTGATGGTAAAGATTGTGTTAAAGAAGGTATGTGTTGATTATATGTATCTTTATTGTCACTCGGATTAATGAGGGTATGTTTTGGATTATAGGACTGATGACAGCATCAACTGTATTAAAAGAGGGTCCTCCATGAAAATGATACTCTTTATAGAGTGATAAAGAACCTCTGAGCACTGGAATTTGGTGAAGGCACCATCAGTAAGTTTTGACTTACTTGCATTTTTGGAGTTTTTAGGCTCTGTTTTATGAGGAAGAGAATTTTAACCAAAGAGGACAGTCCTTATTTACTTTCTAATTATTGGATTTGACTGCAGGCCTTTAGGCCTAGGCCATTGGAGGTCAGGTTAGGTATAGTGGACACACACTTTCTCTAGATTCATAATTCATTAGTACTTTTCACAGAAAAACTTGCCTAAAATCATTCAAGTAATACATTCATGCAGTTAGACCAGGAGGAATCGCAGACCAGTGAACAAATAAGTGAATAATGACAAATTTTATGGATGACCTGAAGGAAAGGAACTCTGTTTAAACCTGGCTCAACATCTTAGTCATGTTCTGTGTGAAGTACATGGACAAGGCAGTTCATGAGAAATATTGTTCTCAGTAAGTATATATTGATGAGTAAGTGTAGGTTATGCTGAACAACAAACATCAGGTGAGCCAGAAGTTGATGTATTGGTAGCTGATTCAATTTTATAAAGGTTCTCATGTGGGAGGAGAACCTGGGAATGTGGCACAGATTTTCACAATAATGTACAGAATCTGATTATTGAAGTGAGAGGGGCATTCCAGGAAAACCTAGGTGTAAGGAATTTGAACTGGGAAGATAAGCAGAAAAAATTCAAACTCTGGCTGTATCTTTTTCTAGCCATGTAATTTTCTAAGATTACTAAACATTTCTGAACCTCTGTTCATTTCCTTTGTTAAATAGGTAAATTTCCCTTAATCAATATGAGTAATTTGAAGATTAAATAAATGTAATTCTCCAAGTACATTTAATACAACATTGTTTATGTGAATTCAGATACAATTGCCTAAGTGAATCTGACTTCTTTTTCAGAAAATATCATCATTTTTCCATGGAATTATTATGGAATTATTAACAGTGTTAATATCATTTGAGCTTCCTAAACCTATGGAGATTGTGAGATGTTATGACCCATGTATGTATGCTACCTTTTTTTCACATGGGAATTGAACCTGGGTCTCCAGCATGGCATGTGAGAACTCTGCCTGCTTAGCCACTGTGGCCCACCCTCTATGCAACTTTTTGAAAATCCCTCGAGATTTTCAGGACTATATTTGTATAATGGCAGCCATCTACTGTTCCCTAAAGTGGGCTAAGTCCTTGAATTGATCACCCCATAATAAAATAAGTTGTTTCTTGGTTGCTATCTAAATCCAATAGAATGAGATCATAAGTAAGTATTGAGAGAGTGATATTAGCCATCTAATGTGGAAGAACCAGGATGATTTCAGGCAAGTATCCTCAGAAGGACAGTTACAAGATTAAGCAAGAGAGTTGTGAGAATCAACAGGACTGGGACAGATATTTCAGAAACCATGTATACTGATTGCTGAGAATATCCACAGTGGTTTCTCTAGATGTTGAGACTAACTGTTTTGGAATCAGGGAGGGAATGGAAAATCTGTTAAAACCATGGGCTAATGAATATATAAAACTCAATGATTTTCATCTTATTTGTACAAAGAAGTTATTCTCTTTGAGCATACTTCATTTTCCTGTTTATTAGACTGGGTTATTTCCAGGTGGAGGGTTAGGATTTATGAAAATTTTGTCAAGAAATTGGGGACAAGCTCAGAATCTAATAGCTTCTGTTTGCATTCTCAACTGTGCTTACCTAGTGCTTATCTTGTTGTGAGTGTAAACCCAGAGGAAGACTGTTGTCAGCTGAGCTGTTGACAATGCAGCCACTGGTAAGTAGGAATTCTTTTTACAGAAATTACCCATGTGTTTTCAGCATGGATATTCTAATCTCATTTAAAAGATATTCAAGGACCTGAGCTAACATTATATTTATTCTGGTCTCTGGGATGGTGATCATTCATCAATAAGTAATTTTTCAAGCACAAGTTTGTTCCAGACTCCATTAAGACTCTGTATTCACTAGATAGCTGAGAGAGCTTTTTCTCATTCAGCTCATATCCACTTTGGGGAAATAATGCACTAATTGATCTTGTTAATGCCTTCAAATGGCTTATATGTACAGTGAACTTAGGCGATAGAGGTGAGTAACAGCAGACATTTTTAATCAATAGGAAGTTCAATAAGTGAATTCAGTCAATACAGTATTACAGTTGCTAGAGTGGAGGGTTTTACATTGCTGAGAGAAGCAAATGTGAAGATTAGTTAATAGAAGGAAAAGATGAATCACTTATTTTCCACAACTCCTAATTTCTTAAAATATTGATATTATATACTTGTTCATTTTTAAAGCTTTCAAAAAGGATTTTTATTTTTAATTTTTTAATTTTTTTAAAATACAAAAAAAATACCAAATGAACACAAGCATTCATAATTTTTTATCATTCCATTCTACATATATAATCAATAATTCACAATATCATGATATAGTTGCATGTTTATCATCATGATCATTTCTTGGAACATTTGCATCTATTCAGAAAAAGAAAAAGAAAACAAAAAATGCATATATACCATATCCCCCACCCTTCCCCCTCACCAATCACCAATATTTCACTCTAAATTTATTTTAACATTTGTTCCCCCTATTATTCATCTTTATTTCATATGTTTTATTCATCTGTTGATAAGGTAGATAAAAGGAGCATCAGACACAAGGTTTTCACAATCACACAGTCACATTAGGAAAGCTATATCATTATATAGTCATCTTCAAGAAACATGGCTACTGGAACACAGCTCCACATTTTCAGGCTGTTCCCTCCAGACTCTCCACTACATGTTGACTAACAAAAGGTGATATATGTTTAATGCATAAGAATAACCTCTAGGATAACATCTCAACTCTATTTGGAATCTCTCAGCCATTGATACTTATTTTGTCTCACTTCACTCTTCCCCCTTTTGGTTGAGAAGGTTTTCTCAATCCTCTGATGCTGAGTCTCAGCTCATTCTAGGGGTTTTCTCAATCCTTGATGCTGAGTCTCAGCTCATTCCAGGATTTCTGTCCCACATTGCCAGGAAGGTCCACACCCCTGGGAGTCATGTCCCATGTACAGAGGGGTAGAGTGGTGAGACTTCTTGTTGTGTTGGCTGGAGAGAGGGGCCACATCTGAGCAATAAAAGAGGCTCTCTTGGGCGAGACTCTTAGGCCTAAATTTTAAGTAGACTTGACCTATCCTTTGTGGGGTTAAGTTTCATATGAACAAACCCCAAGACTGGGGTCTCAGAGCCTTCTTTTGCTCTTGAGCATAAAGAAGAGGTGAAAGTAGAAGAGAGATGATGAACATGGGTTTTGAAGATCCCATATTCCTGGAATGGCCAGCTAGGATCATTCTTCTGTATAGGAGTCTCAGGAGTCTGTAGAATGTGCCACTGATCTGTCCATGTTTGTATGTTATGATGAATACATGAGTTATGGAGAATTGAGTGAGGCAGCATACACTGTTCCAAGTTATCCATGATACCTGTTTAGTTCTGCAGAATGTTATACTTAACTGCAAAGTTTGCTGCCATTCTATTGAATAACATACCTACGTATTATGTTCAGACACAAAGTACTTTACACATAAGCCATTGGATGTTTCAAAATTTCAAACTGGTTGTGAAATGATTTCATAGATGAGGGAAAACTGAGGTCATCCAGTGCAATAATCTAACAATAGTTATAAAGGTGGAAAACATGGATATTCATTGTCCCATCATGAGTCTGTATATTTACTTGAAATAGGTGGAATAGGGTTCTACTGCTATAAAGGTTGAAGTGCAAATTATACATTACCATTAGCAAGTCATAATGACCAGTTTATTGGGCAATGTTCAGGTTATATTACACCATGTTTCTTTTGAGATTTTAAAAAATATTTGAGTCAAATAATCAGTGTATACATGTGTATGTGTTCATAACTGTGAAAGACAGATGACTTTTCAGCATTGAGAATCATGACATGAAACTCAAATGCAGTTTGAGCTTTCTGTCAACATCAACAAATTCTTCAGTGCTATGCTCTCAGTCATTCTACTCTGCATATTGGCAGATAGCTGTACCTGAATTCTTATATCTCTGATGTTTTTTAGGAGTTAGTGAACTTAAAAGATATAGTCATAGAATTCACTCATGAAGAGTGGGCCATGCTGGTTACATCCCAGAGAAAGCTGTTCAGATATGTGATGCTGGAGAATATCAGTCATCTGCTCTCAGTGGGTGAGTCTCAAACTTACCTATCTAATCCTCTTAAGAAGTGTCTAGAACAAATTGTCCATATCCATATTGTTTTAGTTTTTTTTTACTTTATATACATATTCTATGTTATTTTGTAACATGAAAAACTACCTAAAATTTTTCTCTATTTCTTACAGCTATTTTTTTCACCTGACTAAAATGTAATATTTGTGAACACAAATTTCACATTTTTCTTTTACTCAATGTCAAACACTCAGTGCAATAGATGAGAATACAATGAGTATTTTTATTAAGGACAAATAAAGAGATTAAATATGTCCGAAACAATTATTTGCTCTAGGGATTTGGTGTGGATTCAGATGATAGTAATAAAACAACAGGCATTTCCTTTTGCACATGATTTAGATTGTTGCAAGAAAACTTATTATATTAATCAGGGTTCTCCAGAGAAACAGAACCAACAGAAGATTTCTATAAATATGATATCTCACATAGCTTTGTGGATGCATGAGTCAAAATTCCATAAGGAAGACACTAGCTGGCAACTCCTATGCAGGTCATTTGTGAACTCTCTAGGAGGTGATGGCTGGCTAAAGAAGACATGAAAGTTCTCTCTTCTCCCTTAAAAGTGTTCAACTGATTGGATTAAATCTGACTGATTAGATTCTCTCTTTGTGGAAGACATTCCTCTATTTGACCATAGATGTAATGTGCCACAGATAAAATAAACTAAATGATGATTTAATAAACCAGCCTTCTGATTTATTAACCAGCCATGAAATTTCTTTGCAATAATGGTTATGCCAGTGCTTACTTGACCAGATAACTGGGTACCCTCATCTGGCTAACTTGACACATGAACCTAACCACCACACTTGTTTTTGAATTCTTTTTGAAAATAGTGATGAACTTTTGTGGAAACCTAGAATTTCTCCTTGTCTGAAAATATAGAATGTTCTGCAGTCAGTGCTTGAATTTGGGTATCAGCAACCAGAAGTTCTCACTATACTTGGACACAAGGTCAATGCTTAACTCTCTGATGGTAAAAAATGGTCCATATTCTGTGTTCCAGGTACTTTTTCCTTGACCGACCTTCAAGGTATATGTTCTTCTTTAGTCACTATGGTGGTTTGAAGCTGTATGTACTGCAGAAAAAACATGTTCTTAAATCTAATCCATTCTTTTGCATGTAAACCATTGCTTATATTAAGTTTTCATGAGTTTACTTCAGTTAAAGTGTGTCCCGCATCAAGCAGATGGGTCTTCATCAATTATTGGAGTCTTTTATAAGGGAGCAAACTTCAGAGAGAGAGAGAGAGAGAGAAAGCCATAGGTAGTAGATGCTGAAGTGAATGAAACTTTGAAAAAAAGAAAAAAAAGGAGACAACATGATATGTTTTATCCTGTGGCAGGCTAAGAAACAATGATTGCCAGTTGTGAGTACCAGAAAACCACAGTCTTGGGGAGAAAATGTTGTCTTGATGATACCTGGATTTGGTCTTTTTCCAAGTCTCAAACCATAAGCTAATAAATTTCCATTGTTTAAACCAACCCATTTATGCTATTTGCTTAAGTAGCCTAGGAAACTAAGAACAAAGTTTGGCCCCAGGCATTTGGGTTGTTTCTGTTACATATACCAAAAATGTGAATACAGCTTTGGGATGGGGTAATTGGCTGAGGCTGGAAGAATTGTGAGGTCATTTATAGAAAATGGCCTGGATTTTTTTGAAGAGACCATTCATAGAAATATGAATGTGAAACGTATCTCCAGTAATGCCCTAGAAGGAAATGATGATGTATTATGGAGACAAGAGGAAAAATTATTCTTGTCAATATTTGAGTTCTGATGTAGTGTGGAAGGCAGCTCTTCATTCATGAACTAGAATACTTATCTGAAGCAATTTCCAAGATAAGCATGGAAAGTTCATACTAGCTTCTAATGATGACTTATAGTAAAATTTGAGAGGAATGGGATAAGCTAAGAATGAACATCATGGGCTTAGGAAACCAGAAATTGATGGTTTGGAGAATTTGGAGCTTTTGGAAAGTGGATCCCTTGAGAATAGTCCTTCATGTGAGGGTTTAATTAAACATGAGACCAATCAGCAATTTCTGTTCAAGTCAAGATTGGAGGTGGAGTTTTCCAGGAAAGATTTGTGGAATGTTGTTCTGTCTAATAGTTTGGACCTCTGTGTTCAACTTTCATGACTGACAAGTTTTTTGCAAGATCTGCATGAACAACCACTGGCAGCCTTCATGAAAAGGGACAGATTGTAGGAAAAATCACTTCAAGGGCAGAACCATGGAGCCTGACATCTTCCAAAAATATCTTCTCAGACAAGAAGGTGGGCTGACAAATATATGTTGAAAGGGTGTGCCTGTTTCTTTGCTTGGAGTGTGTTGGCCTCCCAGCCCATGTTGAGTGCCAACCCACTGTTTCAGAGGGTGGATTCAGTACCCATGGGATTTTAGAGTCTCTTTGCCACCTCACTGTTCTAAGAGGGGTATGCTTATTCCCCATGGATTTCAGAATCAGGCCACCTCCCCAAAATTCTGAGAGGTTGTAGGCTTCTTTTGTTTGTTTACAGACAACATGGCTGGTGCACAAGGACTTGGAAGGGCTGCAGTTGCCACTTCATCATCTTGGAGGACAAAATTTCATGTCATTTGTGACTCTCTGACCTTGAGATGTAATGGAGTATGCCTTGTGGGGTTTGAAACCATGAGCTGTGTTTTCCTTTCAATTTCAAGCTATACAAATGGAAATGTTTATTTTATGCTTGTCCCTCCATTGTACATTCTTCTCTAGATTTCACAAGGGCACAGCAGAGGAGACTTGTATTCTAGGACAGACCATACCCATAATGAATTTTGAATGGACCTTGTACTAAGCATTGCTTCTGAAATTGTTTAAGTTTTTTGAGGATATTTTAATGGAGTGGATGTATTTTGCCATAGAAAGAAAAGGTGTTTCTGTGGTCCAGAGGGTATAGTGTGGTGCTTTGAAGTTGGATGTACCCAGAAAATATTTTGTTAACTAAAATCCATACCCGTGCTTATATACCAATTGTAAGTATGACCTTTTGGTGAGGTTCCTTCAGTTTAGGAATGTACCACCAAAATGAGGATGTGTTTTAATCCTATTACTGACATACTTTATAAGAGAATAGAATTCAAATTCAGATATAAAGAGCCATTGATATAAAATGAAATGAATGAAACTCAGAATTGGAAGAAGAGACCAGGTGATGCTGCCTTGTGCCTTGACATATGACAGGCTAAGGAACCAGAGTCAGCATATGCCAGCTCCAGAATGCCAATGTTGGGGAGAAAACATTGTCTCAATTATGCTTTGATTTGGACATTTTCTTGGCTTCAAAACTATTATTAAATAAGTTTCCATTTTTTAAGCCAACCACTTTCATGATTTTTGCTAAAGCACCATAAGAAACTTAGAACATCACTATACCCATTTGAAAATATTATGTGCCCCAGAAAAGCCATATTTTAATCCTGATCCAATCTTTTGGGAGCAGTTGTTTCTTTTAACTTTAATTCAGTAGTATAGCTTGAGAACTTTTGATTAGATCATCCCATTGTGACATGACACACCCAATTGTGGGTGTGACTTTTATTTAAATTAAGATGTAACTCAACTCATTCCATGTGGGATTTGATTAATTTACTGGAATCCTTTAAAAGAGGAAATGTTTTGAAAATAGAAATGACAGAAATCTCAGAGCCCACAGAAATATCACAGTAGAGTTTGCACCAATGCAAACATGTGGAGAACAGAAACACAGATATTTGGAGATGATTAGAGTCCAGCAGATGTTGCCATAAGATATTAGGCAAGCCAGAACCTGGAGAGAGCCATGAGATGCAAGCCATGGAGAAGTAAAGTGAGAAACACTCACAGGAACAGAGGCTGAAAGCAATGGAGCCTAGAGCAAGTGACTAGATGATGCCAGCCACATGACTACCCAGCTGACAGAGCTGTTTCAGACACATCAGCCCTTCTTCAGTGAAGGTAACCTCTTGTTGATGCCTTATTTTTTGACACCTTCACATCCTTAGAACTGTAAACTTTTAATTTATTAAATTCTGCTTTATAAAAGCCATTACAATTCTGGTATAGCATATTCTGGCAGCTTGAAAACTGTCACAGAATTTGATACCAGAAGTGGGGTGCTTTTGCTGTTTTCAAATACCAAACATGTTGGAACAGCTTCTTAAATGGAAAAGAAATATTCTGGAATAATTGTAAAAACCTTGTTAAAGAAGGCACAGAATGCTTTGAAGAGACTGTCCTGAGAAATGTGGACTCTATAGAACCTCTGATAAGGCTTTATACAGAAATGATGTGCATATCATTCCAAATTGGAAGGAAGGCAGTATTTGTAGATGGGAAGCAGAATTTGAGAGTCATGAAGTTGGAGAAGAAATTTCCAAACTAAATGTAGAAAATTCAGGCTGGCTCTTCCTTGAAGGCTATAGTAAACTGTGAGAGGAAAGAGGTAAGCTGAGAACTGAACTCTTGGGTACAAAGAAAACAAAAATTGGTGTTCTGGAAAATTTTTGGCTTCCACAAATGAGACTCCTGTTAATAGGACCCCACATGAGGATTTATCCAAGCAGGAAAGCAGTCAGACATTACATACCAAGCAAAGATTGGAGATGAGTTATCCAAAAAGGATTTGTGGAAAGTCATTTTATCTGATCACATCATCCTATCATATTGCATAGAAAACCAACAAGGGTCTTGTGGGATTTGTATAAAAGGAACCATTGCCTATCTGGACTAAGAGGGACAATGTGAAAGAAAAATGTCTTCAGAGGCTAACTAGTTTTAGTTTACCAATGAAACTAAGGTCTGGGCACAGGAAACCTTGGGTCAGGAAAGTGCACCCACACATATATGTGGAGAGGGTGCATTTGACCTGGAAGCAGAGGGTGGGCCTTCTGCTTCATTATTCAGGAAGAGTTGTGCCATCTCAGGCCTCAGAGAGGGTTGAGTGCATTGACGGGGAATTGGGGGAATCCTGGTTACCATACCATTCTTCTGGAGAGCTTGAGCATATGCCCCAAAGATGGCAAAGATCCTGGGTGCTGCCCAAGTCTGGAAAAGGTAGAATTTTGAAAAATATGTAGCTCCCAAAGAACTTCATTTTTGTAAAAACAACCCAGTATTTGGAGAGACAGAGAAAGGCCACCACTTAGGCCCTTGGAATGGGTGGGACTGCTGCTTTCTGCTGAAAGGATAAATGCCTCTCAGAATTTGAAATCTAATAGAGATTACCATGTAGGTTTTCAGAACTATATGAGTCCAGTGACCCCTTTTTACCTTTTGATTTCTCCCTATAGCAATAGAAACATATATCCTATGATTGTCCCTCCTTTGTACATTGTAAGCAGATAACTTGTTCTAAGTTTCACACATTCAGAGCCAGAGGAAAATTTTTTGTCTTAGAACAGACCATACCTATAATTCTTTGTTGAAATTTTTTACTGGCTGTAACTTTTTATTGTATTTGTATGTTACTGAAATGGTTTAAGGTTTTTGTGATATTGTGATAGAGAGAATGTATTTTGTGTATTGAAAAAATACATCTTTTATGAGGTCCAGAGGGAGGAATGTGCCATTTTGAAAGTGTTATGTACCCCAGAAAAGTTTTAATCCTGATTCAATCTTGTAGGAGGAGCTGTTTCTTTTCATCTTGATTCAATAATATGGGTTGGAAATTTTGATTAGACTATCTCCATGGAGATTTGTCTCACCCTATTGGGGGTTTGACAATGGAGATAGGATTCAACACATCCAGGTGGGTCTTGATTAGTTTATTGGAATCCTTTAGAAGAGGAAACATTTTGGAAAGAATCAGAAATGACAGAAGCATCAGAGTCAATAGAAACTTTACTGCAGGGCTGACAGAGATGTAAACATGTGGAGAATAGAGACAAAGATATTTAGAGCCCAGCAGATATTTCCATAAGATATTAAGCAAGGCAGAACCTGAAGACAGCCAAGGGAAGCCAAGAGATGAAAGCCAGCCCTGGAGAAGTAAAGTGAGAAACACCCACAGGAACAGAAGCTGAAGGCAATGGAGCCCAGGAGCAAGGAAGCAGTAGATGCTAGCCATATGCTTACTCAGCTGACAGGTGTTCCTGACTCATCGGCCTTTCTAGAGTGAAGGTAATTTTTTGTTGCTGCCTTATATTAGACACTTTCATGTCCTTAGAACTATAAATTGTGACTTATTAAATTCCCCTTTATAAAAGCTATTCCAGTTCTGGTATATCACATTATGGCAGCTTGTAGTCTAACACAATCACTTTCACTAGACTTCTTGATTATACACTGTTAAATGCACAGGACTGAAAATTTCCTTTGTTTTTTTTTCCCACAAACAGGCTATCCTGTCTGTAAATCAGACATAGCTTCAAAACTGGTTCAAGGGGAGGAACTGTGGGAAGAAGGAATTGGATTGTTCCAAAGCCAGAATTCAGGTGAGCTCTTGGAACATGTGCTTCAGGGCAAGGAGGAACCTTGTCATTGAGTGAGCCAGTTCTTGAAAATATCCCCTGCAAATTTCTGCAAGTTATATTTTCTGAAATGTAGGTGTACATATTGGAGAAATCTCCTCAGGTGTGGTCATATTTTCATTTATTTTCAATTTGTATTCAAATGTTTGTGTCTTTGGCAAAATTGATATTTATGGACAGTTGGATTTAAATTTTTGCTTATGGCCCTTTTCCTGGTCCTTGTCTTCAATGGTTTTCCCTCTCTTTACCTCCCCCAAATATTATTTTTTGAAATAATTTTTCTTATAATTCAATCTTGAAAATATTTTCTAATTGTTCATGTCATATAAAGGTTTCTACCACCTGAAATAATCTTTAATATTCTTTCTCAGATAACTGTCATATTGGAAACAATTATAGGGCTATGTGTATTGCTTTAGCATATTCACTTCCTTAATGTTGGTCTAGCAATTAATTCATTTTTCAATTCTTTCAGGCAGGGAAAGTAGTCTTAAAAAACAAGAAATGCTGTCCATGCATTCTATCTGCAAAAACGACATATCTAACGTCATGTCATTGGTAAGCATCATGGTTGTAACCCTGGTCTTCCAATAGATACCTAGGAGTGGAATAAATTAAGAATTCAGTACAACCACCTAACTGTAAATTTGTTGAAGTGCTAATTCAGGAAGAGACTGTGATCATTTGAACTTAGAGAAAAACTAATTGCAACACATTAGTATAAACTTATTATAGTTTTTTTATAAAAAGATAATTCTATAAGTAATGCTCATATACTCAATCTTTGAGACATTATAAAGTCTTCAAAACTGATTAGATAGTTCAGCAGTTGAGATGCTACAAAAGAGTAGGTCTTTGAACATACAAGAGAATAACATGATTTATAAATAACACAGAAATATTTTAATTGGAGAATGTCACTGATTGATTTAGAGTTCATATGTATATGAATTAATATTTATGGACAAACCTCTTACACTCTTTCCTCTACATCCTAGAGGCAGAATTCTCATTTTCAAAAGAATGGCATTGTATGTAGTGAATTTCCAGAAGATTGTACTCACAGTTCCAGAGTGACTCAACATGTACTAAATCACAAGGGAAGGAAACCCTACCTCAGCAATCTATTTGGAAAAGCCCTCGATGACCAATCACCTTTTAATCAACAAAAGCATTTTCACACTAGAAGTAAGTCATATGAATGCCATCTAATTGAGAAATCCTTTGTTCAAAACTCTGGCCATGCACATTACAATGGAATTCACATTGGAGAGAAGACCTGTGAATATCATCTTTGTGGGAAAGCCTTTACTAAGTATTCTGAACAGAGACAATATGAGAGAATTCACACTGAAGAGAAACCTTATGTATGTCATATATGTGGTAAAGACTTCACTCTTCATTCTTATCTTGGTGTACATGAGAGAATTCACACTGAAGAGAATCCTTATGAATGTCATATATGTGGAAAAGCCTTTATTCAGTGTTCTGCCCTTAGACAACATGAAAGAATTCATACTGGGGAGAAACGTTATGTATGTCATCTATGTGGTAAAGTCTTCACTCAATATTCTGGACTTAGACGACATGAGAACACTCACACTGGAGAGAAGCCCTATGAATGCCATCTATGTGGGAAAACCTTCAGCTTTCCTTTTTATCTTAGAGAACATGAGAGAATTCACACTGGAGAGAAACCATATGAATGTCATCTATGTGGGAAAGCCTTCACTCGATGTTCTACCCTTAGACAACATGAGAGAATTCACACTGGAGAAAAACCTTATGTATGTCATCATTGTGGTAAAGCCTTCACTCAATGTTCTAGCCTTAGACGACATGAGAGCACTCACACTGGAGAGAAACCCTATGAATGTCATCTATGTGGAAAAACCTTCAGTTTTTCTTCTTATCTTAGAGCACATGAGAGAATTCATACTGGACAGAAACCATATGAATGCCATCAGTGTGGGAAAGCTTTCACTCTTGGCTCTTATCTTAAAGCACATGAGAGAATTCACACTGGAGAGAAACCTTATGAATGCCATCTATGTGGGAAAGCCTTCACTCAATGTCGTGCCCTTAGAAATCATAAGAGAATTCACACAGGAGAGAAACGTTATGAATGTTATCTCTGTGGTAAAGTCTTCACCCATTATTGTAACCTTAAACGGCATGAGAAAACTCACACTGGAGAGAAACCTTATAAATGTCATTTATGTCAGAAAGTCTTTACCCATTATTCTAACCTCAGAAAACATAAGAGAACACACATTGTAGTGAAATCTTAGAAATGCCATCTATGTGGGGAAATCTTTACTCAGTGTTTTAACCAGAGACAGGTAAGTTCCTAGAACATTCAGCCTTGGCTAAAGGACAGTCTTCAGAGTTCTCAGGTAAAGAAGCTCATGTGCAAAAATCCTAATCAGTCATATGGGAGCAATGGTTTATTATAATCCCTATTCAGTACTTTAGGTTGGAAATTTGATTGGGTTGTCTCCACAGAGATAAGACTCAATCATTTATGGGTACTAAATTTGATTAGATGGAGATGTGTCTCCAACCATTCTATGTGGGTCTTGATTAGTTTACTGGAATCCTATAAAAGAAGAGACATTTTGGAGACAGTTCCATTTGGAGAATGAAGAGAGAGCAATAGAACCATGAGAGAATGAAGGAGAGAATCACACTGTACACCAGCCAAAGGTCTTTGGAGATGAAGAAGGAAAATATCCCATGCAGAGCTTCATGAAACAAGAATCCAGAAGAGAAAGATAGCAGATTTCACCATGTACCCTTCCAGCTGAGATAAATCCTGAACACATTGCCCTTCTTGAACCAAGGTGTGTGTCCCTGGATGCCTTAGATTGGACATTTCTATAGATTTTATTTAATTGGTCTTAAAATGTAAAGTGCAACTTGTTAAACTCCTCTTTTTAAAAGATGTTCCATTTCTGGTCATCAGACACAAGGTTTTCACAATTGCACAATCACATTGTGAAAGTTGTTCTACAATCATCTTCAAGAAACATGGTTACTGGAATACAGCTATACAGTTCCAGACACTTCCCTCTAGCCACTCTAATACACCCTAAACTAAAAAGGAGATCTCTATAATGCATAAAGATAAACTCCAGGATAACCTCTCAACTCTGTTTGAAATCCTTCAGCCACTGACATTTTATTTTATCTCCTTTCTTACACTTTTCAGTCAAGAATATTTTCTCAGTCTCTTGATGCTGAGTCCCAGCTCATTCTGTCTCACATTGTCAGGGAGGTTTACACCTCTGGGAGTTATGTCCCATGTAGACAGGGGGAGGGCAGTGAGTTTGCTTGCCATTTTGGCTAAGAGAGAGAGAGACCACATCTGAGCCACAAAGGAGGTTCTCTGGGGGTGATTCTTAGGCCTAATTTTAAGTAGTCTTAGCCTATCCTTAGTGGGGATAAGCTTCTTATAAAGAAATCTCAAGATTGAGATCTTGGCCTATTGATTTAGTTGTCCCCACTGTCTTGTGAGAATATCAGAAATTCTCCAAATGGGGAAGTTGAATTTTCCTCCTTTCTCATCATTCCCCCAATGAGACTTTGCAAATACTTCTTTATTCACTGTTAAAATCACTCTGGGATTTATTGGAGGCATCACACTAACCTGGAAAAAACTTTTAAAAATGTCCTATTCCAAGCTTTCAGTTATGTCTATTTCTCTTTTCATGTTTTCAGTGTTTGCCTCATGTATTTTGGAGCACTCTGGCTAAGTGCATAAATATTTATGATTGTTATGTCTTCTTGTTGAATTGTTCCATTTATTAATAATAGTTTCCTTCTTTTTTTCTTTTAACTACTTTATATTTGAAGTCTAATTTGTTGGATATTAGTATAGCTACTCCTGCGCTTTTCTGATTGTTGTTTGCATGAAATCTCTTTTCCCAGCATTTCACTTTCAACCTGTTTGTCCTTGCATCTAAAATGTGTTTCCTATAGACAGTGTATAGATGGATCCTGTTTTTAATCCATTATGTCATTCTGTGTCTTTTGATTGTGGAGTTTAATCCATTAACATTTAGGGTTATTATTGTAAGGGCAGTACTTTCTTCTACCATTTTGCCTTTTGTATTTTTTATGTCTTTTTTCCACTTTTTACCTTTACTGATAATTTCCATTTCTACACTCTTTTCCACACCTCTCTCTCTTGTCTTTTCCTATCTCCTTCTAGTGCTCTCTTTAGTATTTCTTGCAGAGCAGATCACTTGGTCACATATTCTCTCAGTAATTGTTTTGTCTGAAAATGTTTTAATTTCCCCTTCACTTTTCAAGGAAAATTTTGCTGGATATGGAATTCCTGGTTGACAGTTTTTCTCTTTTAGGATCTTAAATATATCATGCCACTGTCTTCTCAATTTCATGATTTCTGCTGAGAAATCTACACACAGTCTTATTGAGATTCCCTTGCATGTGATGGATTGCTTTTCTCCTGCTGCTTTCAAAATTCTTTCCCTTTGACATATGACAATCTCATTAGTAAGTGTCTTCAAGTATATCCATTTGGATCTATTCTGTTTTGGGTACACTGCACTTCTTGGATTTGTAATTTTATGTCTTTTATAATGTTTGGGAAATTTTCAGTGATAATTTCCTCCATTAGTCTTTCCCCTCCTTTTCTCTTCTCTTCTCCTTCTGGAACACCCACAACATGTATATTGAGCTTCTTGTTGCCATTCAATTTCCTGAGACACTGCTGATATTTTTCCATTCTTTTCTCTATATTTTCTTTTGCTTGTCAGATTTCAGATGTCCCATCTTCCAATTCACTAATCCTTTCTTCTGCCTCTTGAAATCCAACATTGCAGGTTTCATTTTTTTTCATCTGTTCTACTGTGCCTTTCATTCTCATAATTTTACAGACCATCAATTCTGGTTTCTTTATACCCAAGAGTTCAGTTCTCAGCTTATCTCTTTCTTGTCACATTCCATTATATATTTCAAGGATTAACCAGGCTGCATTTTCCATATTTAATTTGGAAATCTCTTCCTCTAAGTATCCAACATCATGGATTTTATGATCTGCCTTCCATCCAAAGCCAGTCAATATTTCCATGTTTTTTACCAGTTTAAAGCAAGGATCACCTTCCTTCTAGTTTGTAATAACACATGCATCATTTGTCTAAGGTCTTTTAGAGGAATGTTTAGATTCCACATTTCTACCAACAGTCTTTTCAAAGAATTCTAGGCCTTCTCTATTAAGAGCCTCACAACTCTTCCAAAGCTTCCCCTGATCCATTTAAAAAGCATTCTAATATTGTTGGTATTTTCAAACCACAGCAGCACCCCACTTCTCTCATACTAAAATCTGTTTTAGTTTGTTGAAGCTGCCAAAATTACAACATACCAAAGTGGAATGGCTTTTAAAAGGGGTATTTATTAAGTTGAAAATTTACAGTTCTAAGGCCATGAAAATGTCCACATTAAGGCATCCAGAGAAAGAAACTTTAGCCCCAAAGAAAGGGCTGATGAAGATCAGGGTTTCTCTCTCAACTGGGAGAGCACGTGGTGACATCTACTAATCCTGTCTCCTCATTTCTTAAGACTTCCCTGAGGACATTTTCCTTCTGCTCCAGAGGTTTCTAGCTGTGTAGGTTCTGTTGGTACTGGTGGTTCTGTTGATTCTGGTGACCCTAAGATTTTTTCAAAATGGTTTCCTCTTAAAGAACTCCAGTAAACCACCCTATCTTGAATGGGTGAAGACATCTCCATTGCAACTGTCTAATAAAAATTTGCCACTGACAGTTGGGTGGGTCACATCTCCATGGAATGAATCAGAAAGTCCCATCCAGCAATATTGAATGAAGAGTAAAGGAGATGGCTTTCCTGGGGTACATAATAACTTCAAACTGCCACTATTACTGTATAGTTTTAACATTATCTGTTAAGAAAGTGAAAACTTTGAAACATGTACAATAAAATTTATCTGTTCATCTAATTTTTTACCTTCTCCATATAAATTCCTTCTTTCTATCCAAATCTTGAGAATCTTAAAAATGATATTCATCTAACTACTTTGAATAAAAGAGAATCTTTAAAATGAATGCACAGTTGTAAAAGCTATTGTTTTATTAGAAATTGTGTCCTGAATGGTGTGTCCCATTTCTCACTATTTTTTGAAAAAAGATATTTATTTCATTCTCAGAAAGGCTAGAACACCCAACATAAACTTAGGCAGAAAGTACCTCAGAAAACTAAACAAATATGAGAATGTATTAGAACCAGAATAATAGAAAATTTATGTATGAAAAGATGTCTAGAAAATTTTTGCCACATTTGTTAAGTGTGGAAATACTTTAAATAACTTTTCTAAAATTAGGAAAAGATAGGGTGGTTTAGATAATATATGAAGAATAAATATTATATGACATTTTATTTGTAGTTGCCCTGAATGGTTTGGAAAATGACAAATCATGGCCACTTGGGGAAAATCTATTGGTCATCTGAGAATATACACATTATTGTCAAAGCTTGAGATCCAGGGCTTAGGGCTGCCTCCAGTCTCATATTTCTGCTATCAACTTTAAATATTGAATTTCATTTGTTTGAAGATCACTGTCCTGATCCCCTATTTTTTAATAATAGGAAGCTTAAAGAAAGACAGTGATATAACCATTGTCCTTTCTTTTCATGTGAAGAAATATGCACAGACAGTTTCAGTTGTTATCCTGAAATCCAACTGCTAAAAATGCAGAACAGGGATAGAATCCATCTTTTTTGCATTGACCTATTCACCTCAGAAAGTGTGAGGGTTAGATGTTGTGTCATCTTGGCCAAATGATTATGTGCGGTTGTCTGGTCAGGCAAGATCTGGCCAGAATGTTGCTACAAGGGTATTTTGTGGCTGGTTGATAAACAGGAAGACTGGTGTATTAAATCGTCAGTCAACTGATTGCTTCTGTGGCTTATTACATCTGTGTTCAGCTAAGTCATGTCCCACAATGTGATCATCAAATCAGTGAAAAGTTTTTAAGGAAGAAGAGAAACTCACTTCTTCTTTAGCCAGCCAGCCTCACCTATGGAAATTTCCAAACCCTTCATCAGACCTGCCAGATTCACAGATTTTGGAGTCTTCCATTCCCATGATTGCATGAGACACATTTAGATGTCTCATATTTGCAGATATCTCTTGTTGGTTCTGGTACAACATGGTACCAGAAGTGATTCTTGAGAAGCAGAATTTAAAAATGGGTTTTTACAGTGAGTTTTCTGATCTGAATATACTCAGAGGCACTAAAGACTCTGTTTCCAATAATCAAGATGACACTGACAGTTCATTAAAAGAGTTGGTGTAAGAGATACTAAAAATATCACCATTTGATTCTGCTAATTGTACACTTACCATTGTGCAAGGCTCTGGGTGAGAGTGTTCATGACACTTGTGCTGGTTTGAAAGGATTATGTGCCCTAGAAAAGCCATGCTTCAATCCTAATCTGTTTTATGGAGGTAGCATTAACAGTTTCTTTTAATCCCCATTCAGCACTACAGATTGGAAACTTGGTTTGATTATTCCCATGGAGATGTGACTCACCCAGTTGTAGGTATTAACTTTGATTAGATGCAGATGTGACTCCACCCATTCCAGGTGGGTCATGTTTAGTTTACTGGAATCCTTTAAAAGGAAGCATTCTGAAGAGTGTGATGAGAGTGAAGAGAACCAGAAGCGCCACATAGACCTTTGAAAAACACCACAGAGGGAGCTTAATGAAACAAAAAACCTGAAGAGAAAGGTAGCAGGCATTGCAATGTTCAAAATTTGCCTTTCCAATTGAGAGAGAAACCCTAAACTTCATTGGCCTTTCTTAAATGAAGGTCACCTCTTGTTGGTGCCTTAATTTGGACATTCTTATAGACTTGCTTTAATTTGGACACTTCCAAGGTCTTAGAACTGTAAACTTGCAACTTAATAAATTCCTCCTTTTAGAAGTCATTCTGTTTCTCGTATATTGCATTCTGGCAACTAACAAACTAGAATAATCCTTTTATGGAGTTCTGTGGAATTAAGAGGTATAATGTTGTTGTCTGGTTGTTAGATATGCTGGATAGTAATGAGGGAAAGGAATGAGCTGAAGGCTTCAAATTTGAAACTTAAGTGCTGGATTAATTATGTTAATTTTCCATATTTGCCCTGAAAGAAAATTTTATTTCCTGTGGTCATAGACTTGAGGTCTCTGTAAACCAGTTGCAAAGCAGCATTGTGTGAATAGCAGATTTACAACATGAACTAAAATCTCAACCTTGAAGCTTATCTACTGTTAAAGTAAGGACTTTGATTGGAAAAGAATGGGATCCTGAAACTTGGGATTGAGATATATGGCTTGATAATGAGGCCAAAGGGGAGGTGGATTCCTTAGAATCTACTGAGCCTTGTCTAGATAGAACTTTAATGGATTGCCTTGAAGAAAGATGCTCCCAACCACCAGGCTGCCTTAAGGATGCAGTTTTTCAGTCTCCAGTCTGCCCAGAAGAGTCTCTCATCCAACCTACACAAAAGGAGATTAACCCTTCTGTGCCTGATAGCCCTGTAACCACCTCCCCTGTAGAAACAGTCCTCTCTCCTCTGTCTGAAGCAACTCACCCTGTTTCACCAGAGGAAACGACAATGGAATGCCCTGAGGTAATTAACTTGAAAGACACTTCTATTTATTTTCATGACCCACCCCTGCCATTCCTTTTATTCAAGGCTGATAACTAGTATAAAGTCCCAACAGGCCAAAAAATGAGGTACAAAGTAGGGTCCATGAGGAGGTATGTTATACATCAAAAGAATTGCATGCATTTTCCAATCTACATAGAAAGAAATCATGGCAATATGTGTGGGGATGGATTTTAAGTGTTTGAGATAATAGTGGAAGGAATAAAAAGTTGGTTCAACTTATTGAACTTACTGATATGAGCCCACTAAGCAGAGATTCTGTTTTCAATGTTATAGCTCAAGTGGTTAAAAAAGGTATTATCTGTTTGCATGGTTGGATGAAATGTGGATCAAAAGGTAGCTGACATTTCCTGAAGTCAAAATGCCAGAACTGCCTGAGTATAATGCAGATGAGGAGATCCAGAGTCTTACAACAATTGTAATGTTAGAGAGGATTTAACATGAAAGACCAGCTCACCCACCCTAGGAATGACTAGAAGACACATCTTTCACCAAAAACTTGAGAAACAAATTTGTGTGACTTACTCCATCATTCCTGAAGAGCTATGTAGCTGCCCTTCTCTGTAGGTCAGACATTACTGACGGAATTGCTATCACTGAGCTGTAATCCTTAAATAGAATAGAGATGAATGGATCCCAAGTTGGCAGAAGCCATGTGGTAATAGTTAATCACCATAGACAAGATGTGCATGGCTAACATAATAGACAGCAGACTCAAAGCAGCAATCAAAATAATGCACTGATTTGTGGCATTGGCTAGTAGCTCATTGGTTACCTAGAAGTAAAATAGATGGGCAGTGTTCTAGTTTGTTAGCTGCCAGAATGTGATATACCAGAAATGAATGGCTTTTAAAAAGGGGTATTAAGTTCCTAGTTTACAGTTCTAAGGCCATGAAAATATCCCAATTAAAGCAAGTCTATAAAAATGTCCAAATTAAGGGGTCAACAAGAGGTTACCTTCACTCAAGAAAGGCTTATGAAGTTTGTTGTTTTTCTCTCTCAACTGGAAAGGCACATAGTGGACATGGTGATGTCTGCTAGCTTTCTGTCCAGGGTTCTTGTTTCATGAAGCTTCCCCAGGGGTTGTTTCCTTCTTCATCTCCAAAGGTCATTGACTCCTGGGCTCTCAGATTCATTGTTCTATCTCTCTCAAAAATGTTTCCTGTTTTAAAGGATTCCAGTAAACTAGTGAAGACCCACCTGGAATGGGTGGAGTCACATCTCCCTACCACACAGCCACATCCTTCCCCACCACTGGGCAACTATGCTCACAGGCACCAGCATAGCATCCCCAACCTGCAACTATACCTGCACTGCAATGCATCACCACAGTGTTGTGCCCCACCCTGTTTGCTAAATCTAGTTCCACATCCATCTCACAAATACAAGGCTTTAGACTATTGAATGAAATCAACTAGCAAAGTAAACCAAACAAGATATTTACATGATATGAAAGAAAATGAAGATCATTAAGCACATCACAATGTAGACAGATACAGAGGTGACACAGACATTGGAACAACTAATCAAAGATGTTCATACAACTGTACTAAACAAAATAAATGGGATGGCTAATGACATAGATGAGATCAAGAAGACAATAAAGAGGAATTTCAAAGAATAAATAGAAAAAGGCACATCACAGAGATTAAAGTTGCTGTAGAACAAATAAAAACATACTAGTGATACACAGCAGCAGATTTGCAGAGGTAGAAGAAGGAATAAGTGAACTAGAGGACAGGACAACTGATTCCAAACACTCAAAACAGGAAATAGCAAAAAAAAGATGGAAAATTTTGAATTGGATCTCAGGAAATAATGGACAAAACAATGGATGCAAATATAAGAATCATTGGTATCCCAGAAGGAGAAATGAAGAGTAAAGCGCTAGGAAGATTAGTTGAGGATATAATGGGGGAAAACTTCCCAACCCTTATAAAAGACATAATTATACAAGTTAAAGAAGCTCAGTGAACTCCAAATAGAATCAATCATAATAGGCCTTCCCCAAGACATATACTAGTCAGTCTGTCAAATGTTAGAGAAGTAGAGAATCCAGAAAGTAGTAAGAGAAAAACAATCCACTACATACAAGGGAAACCACATAAGACTGAGTTTAGACTAGTCAACCAGCACCATGGAGGTGAGAAGGCAGTGGGATGATATATTTAAGATTCTGAAAGAGAAAGATTTCCAGCCAAGAATTCTTCAATTCAACAAAATTGTCCTTCAAAACTGAGGGAGAGATTAAAATTTTTGCACACACAAAAAAATCCTGAAAAATTTGTCAACAGGAGACCAGATTTACAAGAAGTACTAAAGGGAATTCTGCCAGTTGAAAAAAGACAGGAGAAGGAGGTCTAGAGGAGAGCACAGAATTGAAAAGTACCAGTAAGGTAACTTAAAGGATACAAAGAGAAAGAGGGAAAAGAATATGTAGACCTGACAAAATAAAAAGATAAGATGGTGGATTCAAGAAATGCCTTTTCAGTAATCACTTTGAATGCTAGAGAACTAAACTTGCCAATTAAAAGATATAGAATGTCAGGATGGATTAAGAAATAAAATCCAGGTATGTGCTGCTTACAACAGACTGATCTTAGATGCAAGGATACAAATAGATTGAAAGTGAAAGTATGGAAAAAAATGTTCCATGCAAGTAACCAAAGGAAACAGGAGTATCAATACTAATATTGGACAAAATGGACTTTGAATGTAAAGACATCATAAGAGAAAAAGAAGGACAATACATACTAATCAAAGAGGCAATCCACCAAGAAGAAATAACAAGCATAATTGTTTATATTCTCAATCAAGGAGCTCCAAAGTACATGAGACAGACATTGGCAAAACAGAGGAGCAATAGATGTTTCAACAATAATATTAGGAGATTTCAATACACCACCCTCCTTTATAGATAGAACAATCAGAGAGAAAATCAATAAGGAAATAAAGAAGTAAAACAACTTGATCAATGAATTAGACCTAATGGACATACATAGGTCATTAAACCCCAAAACACCAGGATATGCATTTTTCTTGTGTTCATGGAACATTATCCAGGATAGATCATATACTGTGGCACAAAATGTTTTTTTTAATTAAAAAACATTGAAATTATTCAAAGCACTTGCTTTGATCACAATGGAATGAAGCTGGATCTCAATAACCACTAAGGAATGAGAAGATTCACAAATATTTGGAGATTAAATAACACATTCTTAAACAACCAGTGAGTCAAAGAAGAAATTGCTAGAGAAATCAGCTACCTGGAGACAAATGAAAATGAGAATATAACATATCAGAACTTATGGGATTTGGCAAAGACTATGCTGAGAGAGAAATTTATTGCCCTAAATACCTATATTGAAAAACAAGAAAAAGCAAAAATTAAGGATTTAATTGCTCACTTAGAGGAACTTGAGAAAGAACAGTAAACTAACACCAAAGTAAATAGAAAAGAAATAAAAAAGATTAAAGCAGAGGTAAATGAATGGGAGAAGAAAAGAACAATAGAAAAAATGAAACCAAAGTTCGGTTCCTTGAGAAAATCACCAAAATTGATGGTCCACTAGCAAGACTGACAAAGAAAAGAAAAGGGAGGATGCAAATAAACAAAATCAGAAATAAGAAGGGGTGTATTACCACAGACTCTGAAGGAGTAAAAGAAACCATAAGATGATACTATGAACAACTTTATGCCAACAAACTACACAGCTTAGATGAAATGGACAAATTCCTGGAAACACAAAGATGCTACACTGCCTCAGGAAGAAATAGAAGAGCTTGACAAACAAGTCACAAGGAAAGTGATTCAATCAGGTATCACAAATCTCTGTAATGAACATAGGTGCTAAAATCTCAATGTAATACTCTTAAATAGAATTAACACATTAAAAGGATTATACACCACGACCAAGTGCGGCTTATACCAGGAATACTCTTGTGAAGCTTATGTATGTAGTGGAGAAGTTTAGCATACCTATAGGTATGTCTAAGGGTTACTTCTGGAGACCCTCTTTTGTTACTCAGATGTGGCCTCACTCTCTCTAAATCTAACCCTGTAAGTGAAGCCATTGCCCACCCCCCTATGTGGGACATGACATACAGGGAAGAAAGTCACTCTGGTTGTGTGGGGCATGACTCCCAGGTATGAATCCAGCTCTGGCACATGGAATCAACAATTCCATCCTGACAAAAAGGGAGTAAAGAAGTGTAACTAATAAAGTATCAGTGACTGAGAGTTCAAGTAGAGTGGAGAGGCCCATCTGGAGATCACCCTTTTGCAAGCTTCAGTTAGACATTGCTATCTGTGATAACTTGCCAAACCGCAACCCAAACCATTCCAGCCAATCCTACCAGACACTGAAGGCAATATTTAAGATTCTACAAAATTTCCATGCACAAGGGTAACTTCCCAGTGTTGTGGGGTGCACTGAAAGAGAGACCACACAAATCAAAACTGCAAGCCAATTTGAAGTCTTTATTAGCTGGCTGGCGACTGCCTCAGAAACCTCCAAGAAAGAGGATTCAGAGAGCAGCCCCCAGAGGTTTTCAAAGTGTGCTTATAAAAGTTAAAATCATGCTGTTTTTTTTTTGCAGTTGCTAGTAAGCAAGTGGTTCATAGAAGCAGAAGAATGCCATTAGTTATTGCCAAAACATATCCCATTCCCACAGTTTCTTTGCATTGGTTATTGTTTAATTTATTAGAGTCATTCTGCCCCAATGGTGTGGGGACTTTCCCTGCTTGGGCCTGATTGATTGTCCTGCTTAGGCCTGATTAATTGCTCCTGGCCCTCCACACCAGAATCCTAACCCCCCAAATGGAACCCTGGACCAGATAAATCCTGAAACCTAGAAGACCCAGCCTCTCCAGAACATCAGCTAGTTCCATCTCCCTACCCCATATTATTGACAGACCCATCCAACATGAAAAATCCAGAATGTCCACAGCCCAATTACCCTTAAAGAGAGGGATAAAAAAGATCAAAGTTTAAGGTGGAGGTTGTAACTAATGAATATGGTTGCTTAATAATTAAATTGATCTTTCTTTTAGTTTCCAGTGTCTTAGAGAGTTAGAAGTGAAAAATTAAAAATTTTTCCAGGCCAAACTCTGAAATCTGTTCTACAATAAATTGCTCTGTGCTATGAAATTTATTACTTGTTTGTATATATGTTATTTTTCACACACACAAAGTCAATTGTGATGATAAAAAATATTTATTCCTTCTAGCCTTCTATTTTCTGTAGCAACTAGAAGGAAAGGTCTGAGAGGATGGTATGTGGCTCACAACAAACTCTGGGCTCTGTCCTGTAACTACATGTTGAAGAGTGGTTGGAAAACTATTGCTTTTTCCTTTCTTTATTCTATATATATGTTATAGTGTATGTGCTGGTTTGAAATGATGTGTGTCCCCTAGAAAAGCCATGTTTTAATCCTAATCCCATTTTGTAAAGGCAGCCATTTCTTCTAATCCCTAGTCAGCATTGTATGCTTGAAACTGCAATTAGATCATAAACCAGATAAAGGAAGAGGAGGTATATATGACTGAGAAGTGTTGAGTGTGGGCTAAGAAATTACAGAAGTGGAAATTGGGATGATAAGAGCCTTTAAATCTAGTTCCAGGGCCATGGCTGACTTCAGATCATCTCAACTGGGACTCACTAAGGAAGAACTCAGGGATGGAAGCTCAATGCTGGATAAGCCCAGAAGGTATGGCAGACGGAAATGATAGAGTGGTTCCTGTCAGTGGGCAAGTCAAATTAGCTACTCTTGAAATGATAGCAGAGCACACATGGCCACCGAATCATCTCTAATTCCTCAAGTCATCGAGAAATTGTTTGGAATGTAAATGTATTTATTTGAAATGGAGAAAAATCCTTTTTGAGAGTATTGTAATGCTCACAAATTTTATGTAGGATATTTCTTGTCTTGATTTCTAGGTACTTGGGCATTGGAATTAATACAAGGTGCCTCAGTGGAGCACGGAATTAGATTAGATGGAAAATAGGAGAGTGGTTATATGTGTATTTCAAACTCTTCCACTCTTCTTCAATCTCTAATTCTCCCTCCATTCCCTTATTTGCAACAGATAACTCGGACTGCTACTCTTCTGTGCAAATTGAAGCCAACAGAAGGGAACAACTTATCTTCTTAATTGCAATCATGCAAACTGGTCTAACATGTCTACCCATACTGACCTCTGTGCCTATGGTACAGTGAGAGATCTTGCCTTACACTTTCTCAAGAAAGTGAATCCTTACACTTTCTCAGGAAAATAAATGCTTGTTTAATCCTTCTCTCTTTTATATATTGAACCACCCAAACTCAACTGGATCCATTTTTATGACTTTTAATCTTAAACCTACTTAGATCTCTCCATTACCAACCAAATCAGGAACTTTGTCCCAAGCTGAGTCAGGTTTCACATATTGCCTGACTCAGTGAATGGCTTCATTATTGATCTGATTACTCAAGGTGGCATCTTTGACATTACCCTGTCCTGTATTCCTCATATCCAATCCACCAACATTGATAATCTGTTTCCAGTTATTAATGAAAGTGTCCTTTTTTTTATATACCACTACCTCCCTAGTCCCTGGTACCATACTCACTTGTCAGGTCTAATGCAATATCCACATTATTGTTTTCCCTGGTCTCTTATCTACAACCAAGGTAATTGCTCTGAAATTTATGTGGGATCATGCCACTTCCCCACTATAATCAAACTCAGTGCAACTTCTTAACTAGGGCTAAAGGGTCATTTTGATTTTGCTCCTATTAACTTTCTTCCCACCTCATCTGGTAATAATTTCTATTTATCCACACTAACTTCTGTAACTTCATCTTAGCCAGCATGTTCCCTCTTTCCCCAGGGCCTTTGCACCTATTATACTCTTTGCCTGAAACACTCATTCCTACCCTTCCATGCTGCATATCTTTCAGATCTCAGCCCTAACAGCACTTCTTGAAGGAAACTCTTCCTCAACTTATGTAGGTCAGTTCTCCTTATTAAAGGTACTTGAAGCCACATGCTCTCCTTTGTAGCACTGACCATAGATGCTCAATTTTACATTTGTTTCTTGAGTATTAGTGCCTTGCTCCCCTACTAGACTCTAAATAACATGCAGAGTGGACTATGTGAATTTTTACTCATCATTCCAACCCCACAACCTAGTGCCTGGTGCATAACAAATGCTTAATATTTTTTGATTGAATTGATGATGATTATAGAAATACAGTAGACTGGTTGAGAGTGCAGATTCTGGAGCTGGAAGCCTGTTTATAAATTCCAAAACTGCAACAGAGGAGCTGTGTGATGGGTAACTATCTCCCAGTATCTTCTTATGTAAAATATGGATTAAAAATAATATTTGCAACATCATAATAATTAATGGAGGAATTAAATTAGTTAGTTAAATGTTTTTAACAGTGCCTGACAGGTAGTAGGCACTCAACAAACTATGGCAAAGATAATGGTGTTTGAGACTGATGAATGTCCATGATCCAGAACAGAAAGCTGAGTGAGGTCAGAGGAAGTGGAGAAGTGACTGTTTCAGAGGTTGTCCAAGAAGGAGGAATGGTGAATACAAAGACATGGAAGCAATGCTATCAGGTAGGAGTGGAGCAGCAAACAGACATTCAGATGTACATGGCTGCTGCACAAAGCCTATTTTGAAAGGTTGGGAAATGAGTTTGAAAAGGAGGCCCACAAGAAAGAGCAATAATTAATGAAATCTTTTGAATGCTGAATATTTCAAAATCATTTTGCATTTTTTAGTATAGACTTAAGTATATACCTTGTGGACTTTATTTGGAAAATATTCTTCCAGTTGATTTCCCACTAACCACTCAGCATTAGAGATTGCTTATGAGTCTCAATGTTAATGTGGCAGATAAAGACATCTTCTAGCTTTTTAGTCATTCCATAATTATGGGATGTCTTATGTACCATTTTGTCCCTTGCACCTTATCCCTCCTAGCTAGGATGGTACATATAGTTGACTACACTGAACACATTTGAAACAAAAAATGGAAAACTTAGCTTCTTGTATAAAAGGGAAGTGTGATCTCACCCACACAAGTTCTTTCATCTTCTAAAATGTAAGGATCTGTGCAGAAGCACTGGAAGCTGCCCTTGGTGTTCTTGCATTTGGCAGAATGATGGCAGGGAGGACCATTAGATTTTTGCATTCATTAATATCTGTAAAATAACAGTGAGAACATTACATGGTTTAAGGAAGGAACTGATTTTCCTACACAAACACATACACACACATATGTACACACACAGGCATCCGAAGTGCCAGTATTTGTGCAGCTCTACTTTTACATATAGGCCAAGCTCCTCTTTTCCTATTTCTATAATTTCTCCACAAGGAAGAATATCACCTTCAATTTTGGGAGGTGTCTGTCCTCTCCGCTGTCTTGATGCAAAGCCCTTGGATAATTGATCCAATTATTGGATTCTTCTGCAAAAGTCCTCATTTCCAACTAGCCAGTTTCACAAACTGTGGACTCTGAAATTTGCATGTTCTTTCTAGGCACCATGCTTTTGTTCAACTAATGCTTTCTAGCAGGGAGCTTTCTTCCTTCCCCTTTGCTTATTGAGCTCCTACAGTCTTTCAATAATGTCTTCAAGTGATTGTCACTGTCTAACCGAGATGGCCTTTTAAATGCTTTTCTTGCTGGATTCCAATAGCTCACAATCATTGTTTACATAATTTCTTTGACAATTAATACTTTCCTGCTTTTGATTAGATTCAATGCAATTTGCTTCAATTCAATTCAGCTCAATTCAATCACTGGTGAACAAAGCAGATACATTCCTGGATCTCAGGGGACTCATCCTACTCTGGGCAAGTGTGTGGGAGAATGAAATCAGGAATTTACAGCATGGCATGATAAGCATTGGGGAGGGGTATCTCACTCAAACTTGGGTGGTCAGAAGAATTTTCTTGGAGGAAATTAAATATGGCTGGGACTAGAAGAATGAATAGGGCTTTGCTGAGTAATTGAAAACCCCCCAAGTAAATGAGGTGGGAGGTGAGGGTGGAGCTGGAATAGAGTAAGCATGTTCCAGCAGAATTATTTTCCAACTGGATGGCAAGGAATCTGAGAGTAAGAACTCTATGCTTTTGTACTCTCCATTCTATCCCAGTAAAAATGTATTATTTTTCTTGTGTGTTTTTCATTGTTGAGAGTCAGGCATTAGACCAGGAGTCTAGATGTTGATTGATCAAGTACCTGAAGTTGTTTGGGTCTCCACTTCTTTCACCATAAATGAAGACCAATGTGTTACATCTCATGGCTTTTTTGTGTGTGTGTGTGTGTGTGTGTAAAATCTATAACCTATTACTGATTTCCAAGGCTCCTGTTTCCAAATAACTTGCTACATAATTTTTTTAATATATAATAATATTTCCTTTCTGGCCAATTCCAGGAAGCAACCAGTAGAATATCCAAAGAAAAACGATTCTATATTATTAAGCATGTAACATATATATATATATATATATATAAAATACATATTGTTAATATATATTAAACATACAATATTAAATATGATGATAAATATTATATATAACATATATTACCCTCTCTTCAGAGTGAATGAAAATTAGCTTTTGTTTTACTATGTGCCAAAGAGGTAGCTGCATTTTCTCACTGTTTAGACTCAAAGTAGTCTCTTGACACAGGCACTGTCAACATGCTATAATATCAGGGGGAAACTGGGAGAAAAAAAAGAACTTGCCCAAGGTCACAGCTAAGTGGATAAGTCTGGACTCATGCACAGGTAAGCAAGGACTCTGGTGCCAGACTCGGTGTTCTTACCTATCACATTGGACTCACTTCTCCTGGGCAACAGTGAGAAAAGTTCAAACTTGTGCAATGCTCCATGTCACTAAATATCAATTCAGGTTCATGTGCCCCACAGGGCCTGTTGCTGGGCCTCTGGTTCCTGTTGTCAATTCAAGTGCATGTGTGGGTGGGGTGGTAAAAATCAACAGGTAGATATTTGATGTAAGGGAGACCTGGGCTTGACTCCAGACTGCCAAGTCCTAACTCAGAGATCCAGAGCGAGATACTTACCTCTGTAAGCTTGAGTTTTCTCATTTATAAAATGGATATAATTATGTAGATTGTGAAGAAATGCTATGAAAATTAAAGGTAATGCATAAAGGAAAAACCAAGCAGAATATCTAGAATACAATAGGCACTCAAAGTATTATAGCTTTTAATAGAGATAGTCTTGGTAATAACAGTAATAATAGTCATTTTGAAAGGAAAGCTCATGGGATTAGAGTTATTAGTTGAGAACAGAAGTTTAATGAATTGGAGTTGTTGCTAATTGTCTTTATGTTATAAATGCTATTTTAAAATGTTATATTTGTAGCTAACCATGTCAAAGTCTTTCCACATATAATAGCTCTCTTAGATAAAACTGGGTCTGGAAATCACACCCTTCTGCATTCCATGGCATAGAACTCTGAAGAGTTAGGTGATAAATATGACTGTGTATGCAGCCTCATCTCAGAGAGAGGGAGCGAGAATATTCAATTAGGCTTACTTTTGTCATGAGATCATGAAAAATGTCATTGCCCATTAGTGCTTACAACTCCAATTTTCTCTTTCATATCCAATGGAATGTGAAATAAAAATTGACAAAGCAAAATGAAGATTCCCCTGTCATGGAAAACCAGCTCTGCCCACTTGGCTCATTTTCTCATTTGCCTTCCAGGCAGTTTCCAACTCATCTCCTTTCCACTCCTTGATCTCATCCCCTTTCCCTTGAGCTTAGACTTATGGTACATATTATAAATCTATCCTAATCAGAAGCAGAAGTCAAGGACCAGTATTTATTCTAGGTCTCCTTACCCTAAAATTAACAGCCTGAAGAATGTGCAACAAACCTACCCTGGTTTGGATAATGATGTTCCTTACAAAAGAGAAGTACAAATAGTGTTGGTCCCATGGTATCCAGGAATTTCTGTATCAATTTGCATAAAGACCTAGGCATGGCTTAACTGGCCAGATTGTTTTCCAAGGAAAGCAACAGATTGCATCCCCAAATCTCCACAACTAGCTCACAAACATCTGCACAGATGTTTTCATTTCCTAAAGCAAATCTGTTCTGATTGCAAATCTTACTTTCCTTAATAGATGCAGAAACATTTTTCTGTATTCATTTATTGCAGTACCTCCTGACGATAGCAAGTACAAAAAGCCACAGACACATAGCTTTTTATCTATTTTGAATTCACAACTTTGAAACACTCAAATGAGACTTATTATAGTTCATTTGCAGGGTTTTTTTCCTTCAGATTTTTATGTGGATGGATTTTAGTGGAGAAGTAGGATTTGGATAGAGAAGAGAACATAAAATCTCATTTGATTTGCTTTATTAAATATTCAATTAAGCCTGTACCTGATAAGCTGATTTCATTGAGGATCAGCTAGAGCACTTATGTTCGCCTCAATTTACCATAGAAATAAAGAGTTCCTCCTCTGGTATACTTAAGAGTCTATTTTATTCTTGTAGTTCTTAATTCAGAAACTTCTAGTATAGGGCATAAATATGGTGAAAATATTTGTTTACATAAATGAATGCATTTACACCATAGTTTTTTCTCCATTGAGCTTTTTGCAATTTGTTTATTTTTAAGATATTATATTTTAGTATTATAAAACACTGAGTTGTGTAAATAAAAAGTTAACAACCTCTCCTTCCTTTTTTCCATCTCACACAACAGAGATAACTTACAGTAATGAACTCTTGTGTACTGCCATTCTTTCTTCATATTCATGAAAATATCTATAAATGATACACATAAATATATTTCATTGTATTTTTGTAACTTTCATTTTTATTTAGTGATGTATATCATAGACAGTATTCCATGTCAATACAAACATTTCTAGGTTATCCAGCATGATAATAAATATTATGGCTGTGTAATAATTTAGACTATTATTTCCTTGTAGGTGGATATTTAGCTTGTTTCAACTTTTTGACACTATAAATAATGTTGCAGCAAGCACTGCTTATGATGCATATGGCTTTATGTATTGGCACTTTTCTATCTATAAGCCAAATTTCCAAAGTTGGGATTGATTAATTAAAAAGGGCACTTGATTTATAAGAATGCCATATTAACAGTCCCCCCAAAAAGAAAGGCAAGATTCACATTCCTTCCAACAAAATATATGTGTGTATCTACTTCCCAACATACTCAATAGCTTTGGTTGTCATGATCCTTATAAATTAAAACTAAAAATAGCATATTTTATTTAATTTTCCAGTTCTTTGATTTTGTGGTAAGATTATGCTATTCATGTATTTATTTATTTTGGCCTTTTCATTTTCCTTATTAATCACCTGCCAATATAAATAATATGTAACATATAAAATATAGATTTGCATTGGTCTATTGACTATACTATTCCCTGTTTAAAAACTGATTCCCAACACAATAAAATATAGTTGATTATGTACTCAACCGTTTTGTACCTGTCCTTTCCTTGACACACATTGTAAGGATGTTCAGAAACAAAAATGAAAACAAAGACAAAATATGTGATCAAGTACAGACAGTATCTGGCAAAACTTACTGACCACACAATATGTAGCTGGAAGTATGGAGAGCACATTTAGTGTGGCTTAGAGCTCTTCTAACTTCAAGTTTCTCTGTGCAAGTACAAAGCCACTTCCTTTTTTCATGGATTTAATTAAAAGGAAAAAATAATCAAGTGAACTGTTCCTAAAACCATCACATTGTCAAAATGTTGGGCTTGCAGAGCAGCCACGAACCTGCCCTGAACTTGTTCATTTATTTATTAACTCATCATGCCCCATCTAGCTCCCTGAAGGCATGTCTATATTCCATCATACATATTAGACACTCAATAACTATTTGTTGAGGAAATGCATTCAATGTCTACTATATGAGCAATTCAGAAATGAACAAGTCACCTTCTTTAAGGAATTCACAATGCAGAACAGGAAGTAGATTTGCAAAGTAAATTGTTCCAATTTTTCAAGCACTTGCTATGTTAATCACAGTAACACTGTAGTTATGTGCTTGTTCTATGTGCTATGGGTTTATTAACTAATTTAATTCACAATCAGTATAAATAGAGGTTATTATTATCCTATTTTAATTTGAAATGAGGCACATAGAAGCTAAGCCGATTTTGCCAAGGTCATATATGCAGTTCAGGATGGTGACCTGTTCTAGATGTTACTGGATGGGGGCTCCAGTGAAGTTCTGGTTAAAGTACAATAGTGGTAGAGGTCTAGTGATCCAGCTTGTTTTGGAGAGGGGGGATTCTCAGTGAGGCTTGCACCAAGTAGATAAGGAGTGTCAGCTTTCCAGACCCAGAGGATGCATGACAAATCAGGGTGTATTTCTTGGGGAGTGGCAGGAGAAGCATTTGGAGAGGTTAGAAGGGAATAGGAAAGGAAGAGTTTTTGGCATGAAGTAACCTGATCAGTCTTGGTTTTGCAACAAAGCATGGTGGAAGGATTTGGAGAAGAGCAAATGGAGATTGGGAGACAGATTATGTAGGCTAGTGGAATCGTCCAGGTCAAGATGATGAGATGGCAAAATAGAAGGAGATATATGGTCAAGGTTAATCACCAGGGCTTTTCAAATTTTAATATGCACAGAATTGTTCCAGGATCTCATTAAAATTCAAATTCTGACTTAGTAGCTTTGGATTGTTCCTGAGATGCTGCATTTCTAATAAACTCTTAACAATGCTGCTGTTGCTGATCCATGGAACATATTTTGAGCATTTCTCTGTGCCATGAATTGTGATCACTGCTGTGGGATATACATTGGGTTGGCTCAGATGCCATGGAATACTCAGTCTGAATATTTAAAAAGTGGTTAATATTTATTGTTTGTTGTTAGCATATGCCAGGCATTGTGCCAGACAACCTATACACCATAACTTATGTTAGATAATGGTTAATTGTTGGTATGAAAAATTAAGGAAGAAAAAAAAAAGACTTGGTTGGGGGTGGGTGGGTTTGAGATGGGATGGGTTATGAAAAGAATTCTGATATAAAAAAGTAATTTTAATGGCTATCCTAACATTGTCCAGAGGATGCAAAAAAGACATTCCAGATTTAGGAAATGGTATAAGCAATGTCCTGGAGGCTTGACATTCAGAGCATATTTACAGAATGACAGGTCAGTGTAGACAGAGTGGAGGATGCATGATATTTTCATTTATATGTATATTCTTAAGCCTTTATTAGTCTTTTATTTGTACCTTAGATATCCTTGTGAATAGAGCATTTGGGGGATAAGCACCTAGGACAAAGAAGCAAAAAGAATATATAAAACATCTAGGTATTTAGGCAAAGAAGATATAATACATACATAGTGTGTTAGTTAGATTCAATTGTCAACTTGACCAGGTGAGCATACCTAATCTTATTGCTGCGGACATAAGCCAATGGTACATGAACCTCATCTGTTGCTAATTACATCTGCAGTCAGCTAGGAGGCATGTCTGCTGCAATGAGTGACATTTGACTTAATTAGCTGGTGCTTAAATGAGAGATTGCAATGTAAAACTGCTAAGCATCTCGGCATTCCTCATCTCAGCACTAGCAGCTCAGCCCAGGCCTTTGGAGATGCAGAAAGAAGTCACCCCGGGGAAAGTTGTTGGAACCCAGGGGCCTGGAGCGAAGACCAGCAGAGACCATCCTGTGCCTTCCACGTAAGAAAGAACCTCAGTGGAAAGTTAGCTGCCTTTCCTCTGAAGAACCAACAAAATAAATCCCCTTTTATTAAAAGCCAATCCATCTCTGGTGTGTTGCATTCCAGCAGCTAGCAAACTTGAATGCATAGGAAGTGATATGTTTCTCAACCAGGAGGGAGGAGAAGGGACCAAAATTTATTAACAGAGCTTTATTGTCTGGCTATGCACAGATGGTGCCTAAAATGGCAATAGCAATGAGCAGTGGAAGGGGTACAGCTTTTATAGGATGGTTGTTGGGAAACAGGGAAAGGGAGGTGGTAGGTTTTCTTTGTCTAGCTTGGAAGTGGAAAATTGGCAGGTCTCCACTGGTTGGCTTAGAAGTGGGGGGGGGGCTGCTAAGTGGGAAGTTATGGCAGCTGTTGGGGCTGTAACTGCCAGAGGGCAGATGTTGGATAAGGGGAGTTATAGCAGGAATGCATCTGCCAGAGCCAGATGCAAGGACACTCAGGTGATTGCTGTGCTGGCTGGAGCAGGTTTGGTTTTGCAAGAAGCTTTCTGGAAGTTGTGAGTAGGGGCAGTTTCCTGGAATGCTTACTGAGGGTTGGTTACTTCAAAGAGGAAGGGGTTCTGCCTAACAGTTAGTATATATCATGTAAAGACTTATTGAACATTAAACATGCAAGGTACTAAACCCTAAAGTAGACATCATATTTTTCTTGACAGTACTGCCAAGCTTGAAAACAAAGAATCATGGGTAAAGTGGGCATTTTAACTTTATCCAGCCAAGAAGCCAAAAGAACATAAAAACTTCCAGATATGTACTACTTTTCCTCCTGAAAGATAAACTACAGAACCTAGTACTAAACAGAATAGTTGGGTCCCTGTAAAGTGAGGTTTCTGGTAAGTGACTGATGGTGCCCTCTGAAAGGAACACCTTGGTCATGGTTCTCCATTGACATTGCCTCTTACCTCTGGGGAGATTCTTCTTGTTCCATGTCAACCATAACCAAATCTAAAATAAATGTTGAGTATATTCTCCTTGGGCTCTCCTAGCTTATTTTCTACCAGTGCAAATCAGGGAGTCTGAAGATTGTTGTAGTGCTTTAAACAAAGACTTTTCCATTCCAGGCTAGTATTTTCTTTGGTAATAAATTCCTTTCTGTACCTAACAGGCATCTAATATGTTTATTTACAATCAGTTCCAGGTGTTATTAACTATTTTCAAAGATGATATCTCCTAGACATCATCCTCGAGGCAACTTTATTTTTTTTTGCCTCCTCATGCTCTCTTTCTCAATTTAAAGACCTGGAGCATGTCTGAGACAATTGACTTCGGTGGTCAGCCCATATCCTTAAACTGATAGTTGCCAGAGGACTAAGTCTCAATGGATGTTTGGGGCTCATAGCCTCACTCAGTCTTATGTCTTACTACCGAGAGTCTAGAGAAAATTGCCTCTTGCAACCTTTCAAGGGTGAAACATTTTGGACCCCCTTTCTCTTTTTATTTTAGTTTGAAAACCAGCCAAATTCTCATATGAGCTCATCTCTTTCTTCTAATATTTGCAAAATGCAGCTCATTAAGGAGTAGCACATGCTATGCTATATTGCTAATTTTATTATCTCCCCAAATATTATACATTCTTGAAGGGTAATTGGACTGCTTTTCAAATTACTGCAGGTGAGAGAGTTTGAACAAATGTTTCACAATTGCATGAGACAAGTACTTATGATTTTAGCTTCTAAAATTAATTTCCTTACTGCTCACCACTCACCCACTGAGCCACTGTCACATATTTTAAGTTTTGTGATGGGGGGGATTTCTGAATTAGTTCAGTAATACTACTTGGTGTAAGAATAAATATCCCCAAAGGTTAGGAACTTAGTGTATAAAGGTTCATTTATATTTAATAAAAAGGTCCAATGGGAATATCCCTGGTCTGCTGGCTTTCCTCCAGTAGTGATTCAATGACACAGGTTTTTTTCCATCTGGTAGCTTTACCATCTTCAGTACATGATTTTCCCAGGTGTCATACCCTCTTCAAGCTGTCAAAAGGGAAAAACAAGTGGACGGTGGCTTGTGGGAGTTTCTTATCGGGTAGATTGGAGGGGACTATCACCACTTCTGTTCTCATTTCATTGGCTAGAATGCAGAATATATCCATATCTAGATATAAGGAAGATAGGAAATATTGTCCAGTATTGTAGACTAACCACTCCAAGTGGGAGAAGGTCTTCATCTGTGGATTCTTAGAGTATAAAACATTTTTCTGCTTTGTTTCATTTAAGAAATTGGCTTATCTGTTCTTTACTATAAACCTCTATAAATGAACTTTGCTCCTTTCTCTTTCCATGTCTACCTTGCCTGTTCATCATGTTTTGATGAGGACTGCCTCGATGCTTCAATCATGTTCATTGTTGAGAAAAATGTCAATTTGGGAACATGTTTCACAAACAAGAGAATAACTCATTTTCATGCCAAAACAGTTACTGGGAACATTGATTATGCTCAGAAGCACCTTTCAATGAATGAATAGATATTCAATGACATTTATCATTAATTCCTATTTGAAAATGCAGATTTTATTTTTGGCAATTAAGTCATTAATAAATACAGGCCTTGTTAAATGACTGACCTTTACAAATCGGTGACTGGAAATCCCATCCTTTGTCTGTGCAAGTGATCTGTTCTTGTCCTTGAAGCTCACATCTGTGATGACAGAAATGCACCAAGATGCGTTTTCCAGATTCACCACAGTCCACAAAGTCCCCATATTCCACTTTACCTGGGAAATCACACTTGTCATCTATACAACATTGAAATGCCAAAATATGGCAAAACTCATTCTTTTATTCCTTCCTTCCCTGCACTATGGAGTAGAACTATATTCCATTCCTCCTTGGCTTCTCAAGAATATCATTTCAGTAAATTTCCCACTCAAGGGGTCCTTTCATCTTCAAAAACAAAGCACAATTTCTTCTCTCTTAATTAAACCTCTACCTCATCACTGTCTATCTGCTAGCCTACAATAAAACTTCCTGAAAGGCTTATCAGTATTTGTCTGATTCTTCTCTTGCTACTCTCTTAACTCAACCCCAAACAAGCTCTTACTTCCCACAGCCACAGAATTGCATTTAACATCAACAATGACTTCCAGTTGCCAAACGCAATGGATAAGCCTCAGTCTTTACCTTTTACACAGTCACTCCCTCTTTCTCAAAACACATTCTTCACTTGGCTTCCCTAAAAAACACAAACTGCTGCTTCTGAGTGACCTCACTTGTATCTCCTTCTGTTTCTTTACTTGTTATCTTTTTACCTCCAGAATTAGAGAGGGTGTATGCATTCAATTTTTTTAACATCTTCTCTTTTCTATGTGCAATCACCCCCTAGGTGATTAATCAGTTTCTTGTCATTAAATACCACCTCTACAGATCCATTTACAGTTAAATCCCAAATACATCTAGTTCAGACCACTTTGAATTCTACTCTTCTATACCCACCTGCCTTCTGTACATCTCCATTGAAATGCCTTTTGGCATCTCAAACGTAATATGTCCACAATAAAACTACCAATTTTCTGCTCCACACTTGCTTCATTCACAGCCATACCCATTTCAATACATGGGAATCTATCTTTCTAGTTGCTTGAAGTTAGGAAATCAGGTTGACTCTATTGTCAAAATATGTCCATAATCTGGCCACTTCTCACTACTTCTGTTATCACTGGGGGTGCATGCCACCATATCTCTTTGTGTTTTCCATGGAATAATGTAATAGCTTCTCAAAAAAAAAATACCTTGTCTCTGCTTTTGCATTTGCTTATCAACCACTAGCATATTCTCAGTAAATGGCCAAGGGATCCTATGAAAATATATATTGGATAATGTGTCTCCTCTGGGCAAATCATTCAACATTTTGAATGTCATTCAGTATAAAGACAAAATCCTCACAAGGGCCATGAGGACCTTATACAATCTTTGACCTTGCTGTCTCTGATCTCATTTCCTACTTCTCATTTCCTCACTCACTCCACCCACCTCTGTTAGCCTCCGCGTGGTGCCCTGAGTGTCCCAGGTGTGATTTTTGCCTCCGGAGCTCTGTACTTGCTCTTCCCATGGAAAAGAACACTTGCCTTACCTTCTCAGTGGGGCTGGTCTTGCCTCGCTGGTTGAAAATGTAAAGCCTCTCACTCCAACTCAGCCTCCCTGTCCTTCTCTATAGCATATATGGTATGTAACATTATATGTATTACCTATTTATTTTGTTTATTGTCTGTCTTCTCTATCAAGAATGTAGGTACTAGGAAGGCAAATATGTGTTTGCACAGGGTATGTGAGTGTTTTTATTCCTACAGATGTTTTCCCAGAACCTTGGAGAGTGGCTCTTACATAGGTGCTACTAAATACATAATTCTTAATCCCTGTTTTGAGCCAGGTTTTGTAAAAGACAGAGTTGGTGCCATAAATAATAAAAGAGGATTAAGAGAAGTATTTCATTCTGTGTGTAAATGAGATTTGTGAGATATAATTTGTATGATTTGATCTGTCTTATAAACTTGTGTAGTACAAAAATTTAAGTCAGAAGATCTGGTTTTAAGCCTTGGCTCTGTCATTTAATAGAGAATAGAAGAATAATTTTGGTGGGTGTTATGTTAATATTGAAATCACTGACTTGCTAAATTAAATTCTAAATGATCCTCAAGTTCTTGGTAAGGTTTATGCCTTCCTATATAGCTCTTTTCTATATAGCCAAACATTGCTCTCTTCATTCTCATATAAAAATGCATCATCTACATTTTATATGATACATTTTAATTTATTCATTAATTTATAAATTCTCAACTAGGGGTGATTTTGGCAATTCTGGAGATATGACAGCACCTCTGAGAAGTGCGACTGGAATTTTGTGGGTAGAGATCAGAGATGCTGCTAAATATTTTACAATGCACAGCACAGACCCCAGCACTAAGAATTATTGAGTATAAATTGTCAATATGCTGAGGTTGAGAAACCTAATCTAATCCCTCACTTAGCACTTACATAATAATACAACAATATGTAATTGTTTCATTCATCAATGCTTTTTGTTTTTACATGGGCAGGCACTGGGAATCGAATCAGGTCACCTGCATGGAAGGCAAGCATTCTACCACTGAACCACCTGTGCACCCCCCAATGTCTTTTTAATAAGGAGGGACCATGCAGATTAATTTTTTTTTCAGAATTCCAAATTTCTTCCCCATTTGGGAGGAGGCATTCAGGAAACAGCACTTAACTGAACTGCAACCATGTTAAATTAACACCCTTGAGAATATAAGCATACCATTCATGTTATTTTCTCAATCAGAGCTTATTAAAATCGGTCTTTTTGAGAAGTTACACTTTCTATAATTAAATTTACATATCACAATATTATTTTAAAAGAAGCTTAATTTTACCTTGATGAAATATTTCCCTCCATACTTCCAAGTTCATCGCTGGAATGTTTTCACATGATTCAAAGTCCTGGGGAAATTTTCCAACTTGAAAGGCATTGACTGGTACTCTGGTGAGACCAGTGTTGTCACAGATGATGCAGGATAAAGAGTGCTTTGCCAGTTCATTCCTTTGAGCTTCAGTAAACACGTGGTTGTTTTTCCACCAAAACCTACATGGAATGAGAGAACAGTATAAGAATGCTTAAGTAGAGAACTCCTTTTGGGTCATTTCCTATTTAGTTCATAAAATAAATACCATCCTATCACATTGCTTCATTCCGAGTCTTCTCCAGACATGCTGCCTCTCTTCCTTTTTAGTCTTTAATCTCCAACCCAAGAAAAGATTTCGTCTGCAGGTAGTTGATTTTGTCTGCAGCTCTGTTGCCTTTTCATATATATCTCCCACTTCATCTTTGAGCAATCCATTAACATCTCAAGTTAAATACACAAACCAGAAATCTAATTGCTTCAAGGAATCTTGGCACAAGGAGCTCAGGACTCAAACCAATATGACTTCTGATCCTATCCCTGATGCTTCTTAGCTTTATCTCTCTAGGAAACACTGTTTTATTATGTGGAAAATTTTCTCATAGAGTTTTTGTTAGAATAAGAAAACATATGTGGTAGTTAGATTCAGTTGTCAACTTGGCCAAGTGAAGGCACCTAGTTGTTGCTGCAGACATGAGCCCATGGTACATGAACCTCATCTGTTGCTGATTACATCTGCAGTCATCTAGGAGGCATGCCTGCTGCAATGAATGATGTTTGACTTAATTGGCTGGTGCTTAAATGAGAGAGTGCAACGTAGCACAGCCCAAGCAGCTTGACATAGCTCATCTCAGCACTCACAGCTCAGCCCAGGCCTTTGGAGATGCAAAAAGAAATTGCCTCAGAGGCCTGGAGAGAAGTCCAGTGGAGACCATCCTGTACCTTCCCATGTAAGAAAGAACCCCAGTGGAAAGTTAGCTGCCTTTCCTCTGAAGAATTAACAAAATAAATCCTCTTTTATTAAAAGCCAATCCATCTCTGGCATTTTGCTTTCCTGCAGCTAGCAAACTAGAACAACATATAATATGCATGTATATATTGTGTACATATAATGCATTTGTACATGGCAAATCAATATATGTTAGATATTGGTTAAATCACCCACCTTCCCCTGAAACCTATGATACTAGTGTTCATAAATTAAAATTTAAGCAGGGAGTAAGACCCTACTTTATTATTTTCTTCTTTCCTGTTCTGAATTATCTCCATATAGCCACTTTTATAAATGCTCTATATTTTATACATAATACTCAGCCCTTTGCCTCAGCATCTAGGTCTGCTTCCACCCTTTCAAATTCAATAGAAGTTGTTAGAGAACATCTAAAGATGGAATGTAATTTTAGAGTCATCTTGACACCTGGAAGCACATGATGTTCATGTGATGCCTGCTTATTTATTCATGTAATGAAATAATATGAAAAAAATTAATAATAGCTAACACTATTAAGTGCTCAGACTTTGCTATATACTCTGTATTTATTTGATTTTAATCACTAAAATTAAGTAATTTCAATTATTTAATTTAATAAATTTATTAAATAAATTATTAATTAATAATAAATTTATTAAATAAATTATTAATTAAATTTAATCAATAATAAATTTATTAAATAGATTATTAATTAACTTTAATTAATAGTAAATTATTTAATTAAGTAATTTGCACAATTCTCTTATAGTTGAGGAAACTACGGTGGAGAGAAATAACTTGTTTATGGTCATAAATGTATTTGGTGATGGAGCCAATATTTGAATCCAAATTGGGGTTACTTTAAGTAAAGCCAGTATAGAATACTACCTTTCATATAAAATATAGAAGTAACTGATTGCAAATACCTACCAGTCACCTTCCCTCAAGGCCTTCATTTGTTTTCCAATGATACATGCAAAAAGGGGACCTATTCAAGCCTTTGGAAGGAAGTTTTCAGCTAAGCCACCCAGCCAGACATCAATATTATTAGGATGCTTGTATAAGTCCATCATTTTTTCAATGATACTTCTGTTGGCCATGGCAGTGCTCAGGTCAGCTCCAGTCTCCAGTCTTGGCAAGTCACAGAATTCTCTCCATGCATTGTAACCTACAAAGTGAAGAGGTGCATTAGGTTTCCTTTCAAAGTGATCTGAATATTCATTGTTTACCTCATTAATTCTGTAGACCACTGCAATTTATAATTGCAGCACTGTGGAGTCCTGTCCATAATTTCCAGTAACAGAAAATCACTTAATTACCTGATGCCCTGTAGAGTTCAATATATTAGAATCTTCCAGCACAGACTTCAGGGGTCATATTGAAGAGTTTGCTCATAAATGAGCTTAGAGAAAGCAGTAACACTGAATCCAAGACAAACTTAAATGGATTCATAATATTAACAAACCTACACTAAACTCTAGTCTCTACAGAGCAACTGGCATAGGATCCTTATCCTTTTCAGGGTTTACATTCCATCATGACATTGAGAGGGCAGAGAGAAAACCAGCACCTTCTCCCCTCCCTCTTTCCTCCTTCCATATACATGCACATGGAAAGGGCCATAAATGGAGATCTTAATTTTCCTGACCAATTACCTCTTTTATCATTGTCTCCCCTATTGCTTTCAAGATGACCTCCAAACTTCTCAGCATGTCACATAAAGCCCTTGTGGTCAGAGCCCTGATTACTCTCCAGCTTCTGTCATTGTTCTTTCTATCTCCTGTTTTGTAATCTAAGCCTACAACACAACTAGGCACTCTCTCACATTACCCATCTCCTCTATTCTGGCTTTGTCTAACCAGAACATCATCAAAGAGCTTTATTATTTTTCCCTTGCTTATCATTTGTGCCATCTAGAGTTCTTTTACAGGGATTGTGTCTTGTTTATTCCCAGGGTCATATGTATATAGTAAACACTCAACAAAAGTACCATACAAATGCTTGCAGAGAGAAACATATTCATGACTGACCTGATTCTCTTCAGTGGTGCTGAGAAAGAATGATAATTGGGCACTTCTGCTGAGCTTCATGTTTAGATGAATAGAGCTAAAATAAATAATCACATATCTTCCAATTAGTCTGGAAAGGGATCAGGAGATTACATCTGGGTAACAGTTAAGTGAAGGAGCATACTGAGCGAAAGGAGGGAAAGACTTCCAGGTCCAGGGGACAGCTTGGAAGAAGGCAGAGTAGAAGAATGAGCAGACAAATGGAAGCAAGAACCTATTTGTGAGATTTAAAATCTAAGTTTTTAGAAAACCACTGTCAGTTGTGACTGGGTCTATTTTTGAGAATGATTCAAGTTTATGAGGAACAAGCAAGTGCCGGTATTTTTCATGTATCATTCCCAACCTGAGGGGCACTGACCTTGGTTGGAGCACACAGCCTTGGCACTGCTGCCAAGGTATATGTTTCTGAGAGCTGCTGTGACTCTCATCAAGCCTCAGCTGCTGCTGCTTGGGAAGAGAGCTGCCTCTCTCTTAGGGTCTCCTCTCCCACCCTCATACCCTAGCACCTCTACTGGTCTTTCATCTTTATCACATGCCTGTGACACAATCTATTTTAGACCAGTCCATTCCAAACATACTTGGAAAAGTTAGTAAAAATCCATCTAGTTATTTTCCCATGATTCATTAACAGATAAAATGAAAACACAAAATTTGATTTATATAGAAAATATATTTCCATTGTCTGGCATAGGGTTTAGGAAACATAGTAGTTATTTCACTAAATATTTACTGAAAGAATGCATTGATTTTCAGGATAATTAAACCTTAAAGTATCGAGGGAACCAAAGTTCTAAACTTAGGGGAGAATGTTTTATATTAATATAGATGATCTTCAAAATATTTTCAGCAGTGAAACATAATAATTTGTTAGGTTGCCAACCCCCATGGTCACATGAGCCAATTCCTATAATAAACCTCTTACTATCCTTTTGGTTCTGTTTTTATGGAGAACCCTGACTCATATAAGCATCAAGAGCATTCTAGATAGAAGGGACAAGGAAACAGGTACGTCTGGACAGCAACATTTAATACAGGAGAGAAGGCATCTCAGTGGCTGTGGAGGTCTGGGAAGGTGCCAGAGAGGCCAGTGAAGGTGATACAGGAGTGGACAGTAGGGGTGTCAGAGTGGGGGTGATGGGCTGGTAATGATGAGCGAAGTGTGGAGTTAGAATGCATGGTGGGGCTGGCAGCTGCCTAACCTGAGAACAGGAACCAAAGCCCACAATGCTGGGCTAGAAAATTAGACTAGCTGTTTAATTCTAGTCCTGATGGCAGCAGAATAATCCTTGCTGGCCCCTAAAAACATTCAGATTCAGAATAAAGGGAAGGAGAATGGACATTCTTATCAACAGCATAAACTCTGTATACTGCATCTGGGAAGATCTGACTCACACTTTTTGTTACCTTGCTCAAAAATTCCTCCTTACTCTTCTAGGCGATGCTATTTCCAAATGCCTTTGCTCCTTCAGTTAATGGGAGGATCAGGATCCTCTTTGCACCACTTTTATGTCTAAGAAAAGCTAGATGTGTCCTCTTTGGTTGAATGCACTGGAGTACTTTAAAAGCCCATTTCTTAGAAGTTGGTAATAGATTTGCAGATACTTTTAACTTTAAGTCAGTCTCACAAAAAACAAGCTGCTAATCTGCCAAACTGCACAGTGAATGTGTGAGGTGCGCATTCAAAAGGAAATCCAGAAGCAGCGGCAGACCTGACAGGCTGTGGTCATGGCCCCTCTGCAAATTCAATGATGCCAAATCCAACGTGCCTGAATTCGACAGCACAAAGAGCTTTTCTGTCAATTCCTCATTCATCAGTTGATCTTGCACCTGCAATTTGGCTGATCTTGCAAGAAGGCCCCTCACCAGTGGGTCCAAACCACCTGGAAAATATCACAGGAAAGACAAAGGAATTCTTTGATAAATTCTGGAGAAGCAAGATAACATATTGGATGGTAAGTTATGCTTAACTATAACAAATATCTTTTTGTAAGTTCAAAAATGTAATGTACATGATTCTAAAGTTTTCAAAACACTTATAATCCTATCCTTGTTGGTAGATTAACCTCTGTCTGATATCCATTTAGGATACTAATGGCTATGTATAAATGACAGATCTTTAGAATTGAAGGGGATTTTACAGATTGAGTCGGTTAATTGATATATACATATTTTTCTGCAGCAGAAATGATCTGATCAATGAAAGCATTTGCTTCCAATGTATAGAAGAGTAAAAAGAAGACTTGGTTTGGCCAAAGGAGTGGTCAGAGTGCCTGTTCTCATCATCTCCCAAAGTTCTAGGGTCATCGCCACAGAATCTCTTAATGGAAAACTAAATGGATAGCCTTTAAGATTTCTTGCAACCCCAAGAGCAATTTAAATATCCAGTTTCATAGAATAAAAGTCTTCTATTGGGTCACTGAGACCCCAGAATGCCCTCCAATGAACAACCATGAAATCACAATTTTCTTTGGCCTAACAGGGTGACCTGGTCATTATCATACTTCAGATTACCTGGTGAAAGCCCTGACTAAACCCTTTAACCTCTCATTCCAAGTGTTACATGAAACAGTTTGTTTAAATGGAGAGAGAAACAAGGGTATATTGGCAGTCACTTTGTAATTGGCACTTTCCATTCCACTGCTGCATCTATGTGGCATTAATCAATGTTTTAATGGAGATTAGAAGCTTCCAGACAGGCATAAAGAACAGTTGGAAAGGAAAATGAAAGGAACTATGAATGACGAAAAAAATGACCCTTCCGAAAGTCTAGTCAAGTAATTAAAATAGTTTTTCAAATGATTCACTTACAAAGGTAACCCAATTTTAACGTTTGCAAGCTATATGGTATTGAACATAATCATAGAAACAAATAAAATACTTATCAATGAAGAAATCATGACATTATATATATATATAGTACTCAATAATAAATGGGTATTTAATCTTCAATATTTCTGAAATAATGGTAAGAGAGCTGACACCTGGCATAATTTATTTCATGAATTCTGAAGAGCTTTAGAAACACGAGAGAAAGCATTTCTGATGAACAGCTTAGACTTTTAAAATTTTCAGTGGAATTATTTCCCCCACAAGTATTGATAATTTGGGCACCGTTCAACCAGATGCATCGGCATAAAAGTTAAATGCATGTCCTGTGCCTTACTGGTTTCTAATTAGTTATATTCAAAAGAAGAAAAAAAGGAAAGGACTCATAATGAAGCCGAATTTAAAAGAAAGAAACGCACCTTCCTTGATAAGTCTCCACGGACTAAAGAAGATGTCATGCAGCTGCAGCTTCTGGAGAGCTGGGTATTCCCGGAAGTGGGCGTCCAGCCGCCTCACCAGGGGGTGGATTGTGGCGTGCCCGAAGCGGAACGCAGCCATGGAAAACACGTTGGAGACTATTGCATTCACGGTGGAATCGTGGCCTTCGTCGGGACCCACGTATTCCTGGAAGGCCTTGGGGCCCAAGATTTTGGGAATGTAATCTCGCACGGTAATGATCTATGGAGAAAGAAAAACAAGAGCTTCTGAACAGGGCCCGATGGGCAGCAAAGCCCAGGGCACCAGATGAGGAGTTAAAATCAGAGCAAAGGGGAGGAAGACATTCTTGACAACCCTGGGGAGATTAGACTTCATCTGGAAGGGAGGGGAGCATTCACCAAATTAAGGGAACAAAGGAGCACCAACCCTTTCAAATAAAATCTTAACAGCTTTTGGCATTTCTAGGACTTGATGGCAAATGTCAGACATATCCTAAAAGACTCATCAGAGGCAGGGCTTTGGGCAGGGGAGGCCAAATCAGGGCAGGCCATGTAAAACTCGGCTGAGATATAAGAAATACGGATTTACAAACAGGGCTGTTATCCTGCTATTGTAGTTTCAGAGGTAAGAAAAAATTTCCATCAAGAATTATCTTCTCACCTATACTCCCACTTTATCTATGAGAAATGCAGCAATACTTTAACTTAAATACATAAATCAGAATTCTAATTACTTCAAGGAATCCTGGCATAAGTGACTCAGGACTCAAACAAATATGACTTCTAATCCTACCCCTGCTACTTTCTAGCTGGCTCACTCTGGGTAACTTGATTAACCCTCCTGAGCCACTGTTTTCTTATGTGGAAAAGCCTCTTTCATAGAGTTTTTATTAGAATAAAAAAGTATATAATATGTATACACACATATAATACATTTGTATATGACCAATAATATGCTAGTTAACTTGTCCCCTCTGCCATGCTTAAAAGATATGATATCCAAAATATTGGCACTCATTATTAAAATTTGAGCATTGAGTAAGATCCTTGGATTATTTTCTCTTCTTTCCCCTTATGAATTGACTCCATCAACCATTTTTAAGGTCTTTGTAAGAGAGTCACTGAAATTCATAGGGGGAAAGGGGATAAATGAATAGTTTCCATTAGAAACTGAATTTCTGCTGTGGATTTTATGAGTCTAAATTTGTACATTTTTGAGATGCCCTGTAACAATGCATTGCATTATCCAAAATGAAAGTACAGATTTTCATAATCAGGTCATGAAAATGAAAAAAAAAAAAGGAAGGCATACTATATGCTAATTTGACCAGGTCTCTGCTAACATAGTTTTCTTGCCCAGCACTAAAACCCTTATATAGAACTTCTTGGTAAGGTTCCCCCCCAACCCCCACCATGGATGTTCAGAAAGCATTTTTACAAACTTAGCTACAAACTCATATTCCCAGGGCAGAAATGTGGTGGCACCTCAAAGGCAATACCCAAGAAATCCTTCCCCTCTGTGTCTTATGGGTCAGCATGGTGCAGACAGTGAGCCACGGAGCCTGGCCTGCATGGAGAACTCCTCCTGGCTCTGGAATTTACTAGCTGAGATTTGTTTACTTTCCTATAAAACAAAAATAATACTACCCAATTCTTAAAATTTTTGTCAGGATTAAATCAAAGAACAGCATATGTTAAACTGCTCTGTCAATGGTGAATTATGATATAATTACAGGGTCTTGTAATTATTATTTGGCACATGGGTCCCAGAAGAATTATGCACAAGGAGTCTGTTTTTAGACTTAACATTTCAGCTTTATAAATCAATGTCAATTGTATTTGTTTTTAAAGAGAATATTTTGGTCGATAAACTGCATTAGAATGAAGTATAAATCAACAGGGATGATTGTCTACTAGAAATGAGTGAACACAAATCACTTAAGCACCTTGCATTTTAGCTTATTAGTTTACAAAGGTGAAAAATTAATGCTTTTGAATGGCTTAAAAAAATCTCTCAAAACAAAACAAAAGCAAACACAGAAACCTAAAATATCTCAAATATTATTGAGGGTGCAAGTTCAGTGGTAGAATTCTCACCTGCCATGCGGAGACCCGGGTTCGATTCCCAGTCCATACACTTCCACACACACACACACACACACACAAACAAGCAAAAATGAAGACCAAACAAGCAAAAATTCAACAAATGGTTCTGTAATAACAGGACACTCACAGGGAAAAAAGTAATGAAATGTGACCCTGCCATACAGCATACAAAAAAATCTCAAATATTATTGAAATATTTGAAATATTTTCCTCACAAATGAAGAAAATCAGCTTCCTAGATGCATCAATTGATGCTTTACAGATGTACTGAGTAATGAAAAGAGTTTTTGTTGCCTAGCTTTCCACCTCCAGCTGAAGGAACAAATCCTATCCCATTGCTGTACATACTTTCACCTCAAAACCTGGACATACAGTGACTGAAAGGGCCTATCTAAATGGTTCTAAACAGATGTTTCAATTTCTGCACTGGTTCATTGATCAGTAAGTAGTCACCAGGTTACAAATCAGCATTGGAGAGAGTGGTTATGATTTTATAATGCAGCACAGGTTCTCGATCTCAGATACAATTTATAAGAGCATAGTTCTTAGACCACAACTAAATCATACAGGCTTATTCTGTGATAATAAGGTTAATATAGCTTTTCACATTCAGAACATGTGCAACAACTTGTGTTCTCTTTAATATTCTTCTTTGATTTCTTCTCATTAGAATAGAAGAGAAATGGGCTCTCTCTTTTCAGCCTAGAGACATGAGAAATTTAAGTGTGAACTACTTTAATGACAACTCTTCCTTTCTCCTTTACCTAAAGTTCAATTTGTGATCCCAGAGGATGCCAACCAAAACAGCACGACAAAGGAAACCCTGAAAGCCTTTGTTGTTAAAGTTTGACATAGCTTTTCTAATTCCCAAAGTCAGCTACTTACAAATAGCATTTCATATATTCATCCCATCTTCAGTGTTTGACCTTGTCAGAGATTTGAAAGATGCACTTTTCCATCTTCATCACTTTCTCCATGATCTGGTTAGAAATGCTAATTGTCAGATATTACCCTGTGATGGTTAGTTAATGTGTCAACTTAGCCAGGTGATGGTGCCCAGTTTGGTCCAGCTAGCACTTGCTTAACCATTACTGTGATTGCATCTATGGCTGATGACATCTATGATCAACTAACGGGAACATCTTCTGCAATAAGAGGTGTTTAATCCAATCAGTTGAAGGCTTTTAAGGGACAGGTGACCACTTCAGCACTCAGAAGAGAGAACTTTCATCTGTACTTCAGCCACCAGCCTCTGCTGGAGAGTTCATCAAAAACCTTCATTGGAATTGCCAGTTTGCCGTCTGCCCTCTGGAATTTGGGCTAGTGTATTCCCGAAGTTGCATGAGACACTTTTATAAAATCTCATACTATTAACGGATATCTCCTTTTGGTCCTGTTTCCCTAGAGAACCCTGACTAATACATACTCTAAAATACCAGAAACTCCCCCACAGCTGGCCTTCAAGGCAGAGCCCTAGCACCACTTGTTCTAACCATCAGAGCATTAAAGGTGTGAATTATCCAAGTGGTTCTTCTGAATTTCCTTAGAAAATCTGAAAATCCCTCATGGTATATCCTTATCTCATTCAGCTGGGGGAAATGGTTGCTGTGAATTATTGGGACTGGGATAGAAACAATAATGTCAAAATTTGAAAGTGTCTGAAGCAGCTCAGTGCTCTTATTGCCTCCCTGTCATACTCACCCAGTTTCTGAAAATGGTGTTGGGAGAAGTTTCCTTCCTCTGCCTTGGTACTCTTGTTAGGTCCCAGCTTTCAAAGGTGTTCTTTCACCTTGCCTTTTCTCACCCAGTTCTTTTGCTTCCATGCCATTTTTACCCTCCTCCCCCATCAGGTGATCTGACACTTTACCATTGTCTCTGCTTTCCTTCATGACCCAGAACCATGGATCAGGCCTGTCCACTCACATCCTCACCATTCTGACTGTGAAGGTGGCATTTACCCCATGGATTAGGTTTCCTAATTATGTTAGCCTGGAATCTGACCACAGTTATACCCACCAGTCCTCCTTGGCTTTCCAGCATCCTGCCTACACCACCAGACCCTATTGGTCTGTCATAGTCATCAACACACAGATGGCAGACTAGAGAAAAGACATAGGAATCTAGGATAACTGAAGAAGGTCAACATCACAGTACGGAAGGGGTGCTTTAGAGACTGTGCAGGTGACTTGTAGTTAGCTGCATTTTTTTTTCTTGGACAGAGGCTGCTTTGAAAGGCTCTGAACCATGCTGATTATGGTGCAGACAATATTTTGTTTTGAGGTCATAAAAGACCTTTCTTAATCCATTATTTTTTCCTTCCTCCCTTCTTCCTTCTTTTCTTTCCCTCCTTCCTTTCCTTCTTCCCTCCCCTCCTCCCTTCCCTTCTTGATGTCTAACTTAATTGCAAACAAATTTCTTTTGATTCTCAGTATAAAAACTTCAATGTCTTCCTTATGGAAAGTAGACTCTAAGCTCCTTATGGAGAAGGACCCTGTGCTCTGTACCCTCTTCTCTATATGCATGTACCTTGTACAAACCTGGCACATGGTGGATACCAAGAACATTGTTCTTTTTGTAACAATGATGGAGGAGTGGAGGACAGTTATGAGATTACTGCAACAGTCCAAGAGAGACAAAGGAGAAAGGTACAGTCATTGTAAATCAACAGTTGAGAAATGTTAATTCAATCAAATGTACCCTCCTCTCAGTATAAAGCACTTTTTATATTGAATGATGAATTTTAATCCCCTTAAAAAATCACAAATAGGTCTTAAAGAAATATAATACACAAACTACCATAAGCTATTAAGACAGAAAATCAGGGCATGATGTTACTTGGATAAATTTTTGCCAAGAAGAGAAAAATATTCTATTGATAATAACTGAAAAATTGTGGCAGTGAGGTTTCTTCAGCAAAACGCATTCTTTGTGCTCAGTTTAATTGCAAAAATAATTATAGGAAAAAGTCACAATAAACTGCAATGGCAGCCTCACAGAAATATATGAATATCTGAGATGAGGGAAAATAATACATATTTGTAATTCTGTTAATAGAAATATTTGAGATATTTTTTTCTAAACTCCTTCTGCCTTTTTTCTTTCATTAATTTTTCATCCAAATGATATCATCACAGCTATTGTATCTATAATAAGTGCTAGACATGATTTCAAGTGCGTTATGTCTAGTCTTTATAATGCTCACAAAATCCTACAAGATAACTATTAGTAAGTTCATCTTCTTGATGAATTAACTAAGATACAAAGAGGCCACTTTGCCCAAAGCCATACAGACACTAAGTGGTGGAGCCAGACCTGGTATCCAGGACCAGCTACCTCTAAAGCCCTTTCAATGGCAGCATGACATACAACAACTAGATGCAATTAAGGCCAAAAAGCTATGTTAATTGGGAGTTTGAATAAATCCCATGCATAAACTCTGCTTTCTACAGGCTTACTACCCCTCTGCTGCTGAATGTACCCTTATCTGGAAGCTGGCAAGGTCTCATAAAGCTCCAGGTGGTTCCCAGCCACCTCTGTGATGGGCCTCATGACCATAAACCAGTCACCAACAGTGGCCCAGCTTCTTCTCCCTTCCCTTTCAGAGCTCACTTTCCCCCAAGAAGGAATGTGAGGTCAGTTGAGGTTTTCCCAACATCCCTCTTTCTTTTAGTTATGGTGTACATAACAGATGATGTCACAGAGGAGGTACAATTTAACTGAACTTTGGAGGCAGGATGAGATGTCATCACCAAGGAAAGGGTTAGGTAGGTATTCCAAAGGCTCACAACAGCAAAGTGCAGTTAGAGCAGCATGAAGGAGCTTCAAGGAAGATTCTGGGAATGGGAAATTTTCCATGTGGCTGGAGCCTAAGGTACTTGGGGTGGGAAAGCAGGTGGGATGATAGGAAAGGAAGGTTAGTCAGCTAATAAAAAGACTTTGTATACCTCGCTTAAATCATTGAAATGAATCCAATGACTAGACCAGTGGTTCCTAAATCTGCTGATGATCAGTATCAATGGGGTAGGCTCTAAAAATGCAGCTTCAGACCTTTATACTGGACTGAGCATGAGGTCTACTGCTTTGTACTGATCCTACTAAAGCACATTATATTGGACACTACATTGCATAAAGATATCAACAGGATTTCTTTGAAAGAAAGATATTTTGGGGAAACACCAAATAGCACAGTGTGTACAATGTACATTAGCAAATGCTCTGAGAAACTCTGAAGTAAAGGCAACACTTTCATTTTGTTAAAATCAGTGTATCCCATATTTCCAAAGATTTAAGGTGTGCCCTTGTGTGTGGATGTGTTTGTGTGTGTGTGTTTGTACTGATCACCTAATAACATAAAATAATGGGATTTGGAAAATAGTTTGGGGAATAGCTTGTGGGAAGTCACACAGAACCACTAAATAGTTAACAGGGGAATGACATGCATTGTTCTTTTTGTAAAGATGATGGAGGAGTGGAGGACAGTTAAGAGATTACTGCAACAGTCCAAGAGAGACAAAGCAGAAAGGTACAGTCATTGTAAATCAACAGTTGAGAAATGTTAATTCAGTCAAATGTACCCTCCTCAGCATAAACCTCTTGACTCCTGATCTCTTCTCAATATCACCACCTTGCTCTACATAGAAAATATGTCCCTCAACATTTTCACAAATACTCAATTAGTCAAAATTAGAAACTTTCTTTGTTATGTGCCCTAGAAACAAGGATTCTGCAGTGTCTGTTGAAGAGTGCTCTCAGGAGAAGGAAGTGAGGAAAGGAAGGCTGAGTAGGGGAGTAAACTAAGAGATGTGGTGTCTGCTGCTGTCTAGCTTTTGTTCATTTGTGCAGACAGGTCAGGAGCACAAACTGTACCACAGATTTTGTTCAGCCTTGAGGCAAGGGGGGCTCAAGTCAAGGTCTGCCCCAGAAGGGTGAGAAACCCCACAACTACTCTCTGGAGAAGGAGGCAACTGCAGGATTGTTTCAACCAACATTTAAAGCCACTATGGATGGGGATAGTGTCAGTAAATGGAGAACCAATGGTTTACCTAAAGACACACTATAAAAATGGTCCATTCTTAAATTTCTCAAACAACTGGGTAAAGAGCACTCTTTTATCAATCACTCTTTCTCTTTCTCTCTTGCAGAGAAGTAACCCATCTGGCAAAGACTTGTTAGATGCTTCAAATATCAGCAGCTAATGAGGGCCCCCTCTTCCCTGAGGATGCAGGGGACACTGTCTGGGGAGTTTATCTTCCTCATTCATACTGGAATGCCATAGGAGAAGTAGTTTATTACACTGGCGATCAAGCCTTGTTTCTATAGAAGAAATCCTAATTAAAGCATTTGTTGGCCCCTGTGGATCTGGGAAAATAAGGCTGTTCACCAAGAAATTTGGTTCTTCAACATCTAATAGTTAAATAGAAAGAGCTTGTAAGTATACCACATACCAACCAGTTGTTTAGAAGGTCTATCCTTTCAACTCCTGCAGACTCACAGACTTATTTTCTGGATTGCAGACTCTGACTTGATAGAGTTGACAACTTTTATTTTCTATTTTATACCACATTTGTAGGCTGGATACTTCTTTATTTCTTATTTTTTTATAGTTCATAGGACACACATGGTCTTGTCAATATGAATGTCTGATTCTATATTCTTGTGTTACAGTAAAGAATAGGCTAATACTGTGAATGTTATAAAAGTGAAAACTGCAGTTGTTTTATCACAGAACATATGGTTTATGGACTATGAAACCCTGTTGGGTTCTTAAACCAGAAAGGGATTATTTTACTGAGCCTTCCAATATGCCAGCCACCTTGAGGGTTACAGCATGGAGATTATGTCTGTCTTCAGGGAAATGAGCACATTAAGAGACCAAGGTAAAAAATGTACGAATAGAAGACCATCTATCCTAGGGGCTAAGGCATTGATACCTCAATCGGTCTTCTCTATAAGAAAGCAGAAGAGCACATACTTTCAGGAAAGTGTGACAGAGACATTGCTTTGATGAATGTAGAATTGAGGTCAGGTAGAAAACAGAGATGGAAAAACGTACTTTCTTGCCCTGACTGTGGTCTGCCAACTTGGTTTGTTGACTGAGAACATCTGGAGCAGAAAGGCCTAACCCTTTGTGTATTAGCTTGGCCTCTGCACTTGTTGGGGAGAGGCCGTATTAGTTTCTTGGGTGCTAAAACAAATACCACGCAATGTGTTGCTGCAACAACAAGAATTATTGGCCCATGGTTTCAGAAGCCAAAAGGCTTGCTTCTTCCCAGGGTAGGTTTTTCTGGCTGGCTAGCAATATTTGCAGTCCCTTGGCTTTTCTATCACATGACAATGCACATGGCAGTGTCTTCTTTCTCTTTCAGGTTCCATTGACTTCCAGCTTCTGGCTGTTTCCAGCAGCTTCTCTCCCTCTATGTCTTTTGCTTAAAAGGACTTAGAAGGGCCTTAATTTATATTGTATTAAGGCCAACTCTCACTCAAGAGGACCATCTTCAAAGGTCTTATGTACAAATGAGTTCACATCCATAGGGCCAAGGGTTAGGACCTGAGCATGCCTTTTCTGGGGGCCATGATTCAATATCCAACAGTCCACCCTCTAGATCCCAAAAGACATGTTTTTCCACATGCAAAACACATTTGTTCCATTACCATATCCCCAAAGCATTAAGTCATTTCAATAATGATGCTAAGTACAAAGTCTCATCAAAATCATTTATGGGTGTGTTCTGCCTGGGGTAAAATTCTTCTGTCTGTGGACCCAAAAAAACCTAGAAAACAAGTTATCTGCTTCCAAAATACAATATATGACAGCTGTGGAATAATCATTTCCATTCCAGAAGGAAAAACTGGATGGAAAACAGGGATCATGGGTCCCAAACAAGTCTGAAGCTCATCAGGGAAAACTCTATTAGATTTCAAGGTCATAAGGTCATCAGTGGATGATGTTTTGCCCTCCAGGTCTGATAGAGTGGGAGCACCATCCCTTCCAAACACTTGTGCAGTGACCATGCTCTCCTGAACACTGGTGTATAAGGCCCCACCCTGAGCATTAGGATGGCAGCCAGAATCTCCTCGAATGTTGAGACACAGGCCTCACCATCTTCAAGCAATGGGTGGTGGCACTCTTTCCACCAGGGTACAAAGCTTGTCCCTTCCAAGTGTTATGGTCCTTGAACAGCCCATTTTGAGCAGGGAGACACATCAACCATTTCCATGAATGTGGGCAAGCCTGCTGTCTGGGTCTGAGGATATCTTTTAGGCTTAGACCTTTGTTACATGGTTCATTCTTCCTTCAATTCACCTCTACTCTGTCCCTTTAAGTTCAGGCTGGCAGTGATTCTGCTCATGCAAGTTTTGCAAACACCTCATTGGCTTTGTGCAGTTCTGGGAGATCTTAACCATAAAACAATAGAACTTTCCAAAGAGCCTTCCTGGAAAATTGTATTTCCAATCCTTAGTTCCTTTGAAATGGTTGACAGGATACATGTTCAGCTACATCTTCTTTAGGGTTATGCAGTTAAACCTCCACATGAAGCCCTGTCCTCTGGGGATTGACTTCTTGAAAGCTCCAGGAAGTCCCTAATAAAGATACTTCTGGTGCTATTCTCAGAATAAACTATCTGAATAGGTTGAAAATTTTCAAAATCATCCCACTTCTGTTTTTTGTTGCTGTTTTTTGTGGGTGTGTGTGTGCTTAACAGTTAAATTTCAGTTTATCTCTTTCTTCTCTTATTTCTTTATAAGCTACAAGGAGAAACCAGATGGTACCTCCACACTTTGCTTGGAAATCTTCCCAGCTAACTATTCACTTTCATTGCTTTCAATTTCTGCCTTCCACCTAGCATTAGACCACAATTTTGACAAAATTTCTGCCACTTTCCTCCAGTTTCCAATTACACATTCATCATTTCTCTGTGGTCTTATCAGAAGTATATTTAACATCCATATTTCTACCTAAAATCTCTTCACAGCAATCTAGTCTTTAAGTTTCTATCAGAAACTTAAAATTCTTCAAGCCTCTACTCATAACCCAAATATAAAATTTTTTCAATATTTTTAGGTATTTGTCATAGCAGTAATGTACTGCTATGTACCCCAGCACCATACACAGCTTTAGTTTCTGGCTGCTAAAACAAATACCATACAACAGGTTGGCATAACAACGGGAATTTATTGGATCATGGTTTCACAGGCTAGAAGCCTTGTTCTTCCTAGTTTGTTATCTTCTGGCTGGCCATAAATCTTTGGGGTTCCTTGGCTTTTCTGTCAAATGGCAATGTACATGGAAATGCTTTCTCTGCCATTCTGGTTTCTAATGACTGCCAGTTTCTGGTTGCTCCCTGTGCCTTTCTGGGTGTGCAATTTCCTTTGCTTACAAAACTTCAACCATACTGGATTAAGGTCCACCCTCATTCAGTTTGGACACACCTTTACTAATAACATCTTCAAAGATCCTATTTACAAATGGGTTCACACTCACAGGATGAAGAGTTGGAACCTGAACCTGTATCTAGTGGGGGACACAAATCAATCACCAACTGGGAGTGACTTTTTTTTAACTTCCCCTGACATTTCTTTGAATTATCTATTCTTTTCAGAAGGAGAGAGATTCAGATCATAAAGTTACCAAACTGTGGGTCAATAAAACCAGAGAAAGAAGAATGACTCTCTCTCCCAGTCACCATGAATCTTTCAAATACAGTTCAATAAAACCACTCTTTATTGACACATTAAATGGAACTTCACATTATTTTAAGGTTTCAAAGGTATTTGTAAAAAGCACCAAGGAGGAGCTATGGAGTGAAAAAATACAAAAAGAAATTTGAAAATGAAATGTAAAACCAAGAGGAAAAGACTGAACATTTACAAAAATAAAAAACACAGAAAATGGACTGAGGAAGGTAAATATAAAATATCAAAGAGTTCTTTGCCTGTTGATTTTGTGGTTGTTATTTTAAATATTGAGAAGAATAAACCAGTGTTATTGTTTCCATATTAATTGGGATTTTCAGAACTACAGAAATAAACTAACACTAATTTACAAGTAGAAAACCTAATACAGGACACACGGTGAATAATTCATATCAACAGGAAACTCACTAAGAAGAAAGACAATCAGATACATGAAAATAATAAAATTTTTCTTTCTATGTAAGTAGTCATTATTGATTTCAAATCCAACTGCTCTTCTTATGTGCTACTTGGATTGGTTAATGTCCTTATTAATTTAAAGAATGCTTAAGTCAAATCCTGACTCTTGAAGAAAAATGGGATTTCTTTTTCCTAGTTTCATTCATTTAACATATATTTGTGAAGCAACACTTAGTGCTAGGTATATTCTAGGTGCTGAGTAAAAAATTAAACAAGCATACAAAACCTTTGTCCTCATGGAGATTACATTCTAGGGGGTGGGGACACAGACAAAATATAACAAAATAAGCAAAAATACTTGATATAATAATCAGGTGGCAATAAATCAAGGAAAGAGGAAAAGTCAATTGGGATTTGACTTCACTAATAAAAAGTACAGAAAATTGTGAGGTGTTAGAAAACACTGAAACCATGTTTTAATATTGTAGATCTCTTGATTGATTTATACTCTACCTTTTTCAAGGAAAGAAGAAAGCTGATTACTGCTTGACAGTGACAGGGGCTGTTGATTATTTTTATGAAAGAAAGTGAGAACATTCCTGGTCACATTAAACTGCTATGGTTCAAATTTATTTAAATTTCCTTTCCCAATTTTCTATGTGATCATTCCTTAAATAATTTAATAATCTTGTCTGTCTCTATGTATATATCAAGGAAGGGTTGAACTATTTAATGACTCATCCGGTTTATACCTAACTTCACTGTTTTATTTAATTCTCAACCACAGACTCTTCCAGCACCACACGTGCATGCACGCGCGCGCACACACACACACATGAACGCACGCGGCTGATTCTTACTAACATGTACTGACATGTGTACTCATTGCTAAAATATTGAAATACTTCTTAAGTAACTGGAGATTAGCAAGCATCCTAGTGTTGCCCCCAACCTCTCCTTAAGAACCTTCAAGGCCCCCTCACCACCCTGCAACCAAAAGGTTAATGCCTGGCATTGCGGCAGTTGGGGAGCAGGGACTTACTGGACTTTATCCCCACCAGGTCTGGTGGCTTCTGCTCAGACTGAGTCGTAATGCATCAAATATATCAGAAGGGAAAAAATAAGCAGAGCTATTGGAGAAAAGCTGTCCTATTCATATAATAGCTGTATGACCTTAGAGAAGACATTTAAACTCCATAAAACTCAACTTCCTCCTTTATAAAACAGGATTAATGTTACCTTCCCCTTTAAGGGGTAATATAAAGTGCCTCCTACAGGGTCAAAAAGGTTATAGACACATAGCAAACATTAACTATTAATACAAAATAATTCATTTCTTCTTCTTAACCTTGTGGATGATGAAAATTCAAAACTGTATTTTATAGATGTAAGTAATTTGTGCCAACATCACGCAATTAATAAATGGTCAACTTGAAACTCAGTCTAAGGTCCTCTGATTCAAAATTAAAATCGTATATAAAATGAGCAAGGAATTAAAGCAGACTCTTAGTTTCACTTGTAAATTCAGGTACCTCAGGCAGAATATTTTTTCCCCTTTTAATTTTCTTCCTTGTTTCTAAAATAGAAAAAATATATATATCAAAATCATTGGTGTCTACCCACATCAAACGGTTGTTGTGAGGATTCAACGAGTTAAGACCTACCATGCGCTTAGACTGTGTGACATCGGGAAAGTCGCGAGGATGCTGTTGTTTAAACCCCAGGAAGGATAACAAAGTGGGAGAACAGCTGGGACAAAGTCACCCAAACAGAGCCCTCCAGCACGCGGCGGGAGTCAACCCTTCATGCAATGCACCATCGATTTCGCCAACACCCCATGCATAGCGCCAGCATTTCGGGCACACTGGGTGCAGGGCGCCCGCGATTTTGCGCACCTCCTGGTAGACCGCGTCCGCGCTGCAGTGCGCATTGAGAGCCTTGAGTGCAGCGGCCAGGCGGTTGTGCTCGCGTAGCTACAGCGTGTGCGTGGCCGTGAGGGAGATGATCTCGCTGGCGCGGCGGTCCCCGGCCAGGAAGCACTCGATCTGGTCTGCACCGTCGGCATCAGGCTCCTGCGCACAGGTCGAGGGCTCCCGCCGCGGCTCCAAAGGCAGGTATGCGCAGCCGCCGTCCCAGTAGCGCCCATTGACCCTAAGCAGCCCTTCCTCACTGGTCCAGTTCCTCAGCCTCTTTTCCAAGGCAGGAGAGCTGCCATAAATGGTGGATGCGTTGAGGAACGAGGTCAGCCCGTTCATCTGTTGTCTCGGGTTTGACTCCGAGAAGTTTCCAGACAGCTTCTTGGTCCCCAGGCCCGCGGGCGGCAGAAGAGTAGTAGAAGGGCAAACACCTGGTGTTTGTGGCCAGCGAATCGTTGACAGGGAGCTGCCAGCAAAAGGAGAAAAACAGGCTCACTTCTGGTTCTTGGGCGGCCTCTTTGAAAACAATATAAAACCTCTTGGCTCCGGATCGCCCTAGATCACCAGGGCCACCCCTCTGTCTGGGTCCTGTTTCTCTTCTGTGTTGGAGCAATTCAAAACAACCATCTCTTCCCCTCCCCTTGTCTTCTCGCTCACATTTCCTCCTAAGCTCCCAAACCTTGCTTTTGCTTAGGATGTCATTTGCATGGGGAAGACAGAACTTAGCGGGATGAAAGGTACCCAGGCATCTACAAAATTCAAACTTCTCCTTTTAGTTTTCTTGGGCTAATCCCTGTCTTATAGCCTGTCTGCTCTAGACACATGCCTTGTCTGCTCCAGGCTCATCTTTTGACTTTTGGAAAAATTTAAGTTGTCTCTCCGTCTAATATGTGCTTCCTTTAGGAGAATGATGAGCAAATAGTTAACATAGATTTTATGGGCAGCACAATTTGGTGGAAAGACTGCTAGAACAGAAGCGAGGAGGCCCTGGGCTCTGGTTCTAGCTCTGCCATCAATCAGGCTGTAACAAGGAGATCTAAAAAATATGTTCTGCCATGCTCACAGGTTTCTTATGCAAAATCAAGTAAGATACTGAGTGTGAAAATGCTCTGTAAACTGTAAAGAGCACATGGATGTCTCTTCCTTATTGCCAAATGTATTGCACTGGGCTGCTACTACCTAACCTTCACACCAGCTCTATGGAAAGGGCATTATTATTATTATTAGCTCTGTTTTATAGTTACAGTGTTTAAGATTCAGAGAGGTTAAATATCTTTCCCAATCTTATTATCTATAATTTATGCTTATGTAGTCTGATATTTACATACATTAAATATCTCTCCCAAAGCCACAAGCTCTTAGGGGACAGAGAGCCTCCAAAAGTCTGGCCCTTAGTTACTGTTGTTTTATAATTTAAAGTGGAAAAATGGGCACAGCACTCTGCCAGGTGTAGTGGGGGTTAACTAAGACCATGTGACCTTGGCTTAAGTTCTTAAAGACTTCCTTGTTTTGGGGAGAGCAGGCCTGGCACGTGGAATATGTAAATAAGAGTGTCATTGAATAAAACCAAGTGGGAACATGGATGTTACAGCTAAAAAGTGCTGGACACTGTTAGAGGTCAATACTAGTAATTGGTTGAAATTCACAGAGGAGATAGGACTCGAGTTCATCTTTTAGCTATCCCTGTATATTCCCTTCTTCACTGTAGACTTAACATGTTTCATCTGCGTACATGTATTTCTGTCTCTGCAATTCTTCATCCACTCTCATGTTGAAATATGGTTACTTTTTACATTGTTTGTTTTTTAACTGTCTTTCTGGGAGGCATTTGAGAAGTAAAACCACCTTCCTCATCTCACAATGCCAGATTTCCACTGTGGTATAGCACCACTAGATAGGCACTTGATGAGTGAGTGGTGACTTGAATTTCAAATGAGAGGCTCAGTGCAAGTAAAGGCAGAGCAATGTATAAACTAATAAAAAGAAGGATACCTGAGTAGAGCAAGGCTTCAGGTGGGGAAAGGTAGAACAAAAAATTGGAGCAGGAGGGCGGGATCAGATGCTCTAAAGCCTTGAACACCAGAGCAAGGGCAGACTGCACTGTGCTCACGTGGCTCAGTGGAGTTCTAGGATCCAAGCAGTGATACAGTCCAGGTGGGGGCCAGAAACCTATTGGCTGTTATTGTGTTACAAGTGGAGAGAGAGAATAAACATGAAATACAGTGAAAAGGCACCAAGACTTTATGATTTAGATATAGCAAAAGGAGTCCAAAACACCTTACTATTTGGGTCTGAATATCTAGAAAAATAGTGTCATTTATACTCGTTTATACACCTGTCTTGTTTATAAAACTGAGCATCTTGATGATAGGAATTGGATTTATTTTAAATTTTTAGTCCCAGTACTAGAAAAGAGCTTGGAATAGTGTAGAAGCTCCCTCAGTGTTTGGTAGAATGAAGAAGTCAGGGGATAAGGCATAGATTTAAAATAAACAAAATAAAGCAGGAAATACACCAGAGCTGTATGAATTGCTCACAGAACTCTTGAGATTTTGCTACGATTAACTGACCTTATTTAATGGGCACCAGCCTTTTCTGTTGTGGCTGTTTGAACAGAAAGTTGTGGGGTTGTTTGGGAACTCCAGCAGTGAATCTCCATGTGCTCACATAATGAGCTGAGGGAGTCATGGCAGTGAGGTGCCAAGGTTGGGTGCTTCCAAAAGATATCACTTGAGAATGTAGATGGGGGAAAAGATTTGGCATTTCATAGCATGATTTCCAGTACCAGGAAAGGTTTTTTTTTGGCCATTGATCTTATATTGCTAAGTAGGTAAAGGTAGGCACTGAAAGCCAGAAGGAGGCTGCTCAAGTTAGATTTCTCCATCTACAGTTCTTTGTAGCAAGAGAGGTAGATAAATTCATGTAATGAATGAAATTTGGTACAGTGGAAAGAACTTATGGCAGAGGGACAGAGAGAGAGAGAGAGGGAGAGAGAGAGAGAGAGATGGTCTTCAGTTTTCCTATGTGTATGGAGACCACTTGAGCTATGAAGGATGACCATTTAATGGGTAAAAGTAGCAAAGCAAAATCCTCCAGCACTACTTCTAGGCAGAGGTGTAGCTGTCCACCTATGCAAGTTGAAGAATCTGAGCCCAAGGGATCCTCCTACCAATCCTGCCTCAGAAACTGATGTCCAGTCATAACCGTTGTACACAAAAAAAGTATTTCGATTAAAGTTGCTCAGGGAGACCTGCTAAGGGGTTTGTGTCAAAAGGTCTGAACAGAGAAGTCTTAGAATGTGAGGGCCACTGTGGAACTGTAGTGAGGAACCTAAAATGTATTAATTAAAATAAAGCAAAAGGAATAGAGATGCCAAGAAGTCCATTGCAGTGGTAAACTTCAACACACAACCTTCAGAGTTACACAAATTAAATAGACCCAAGAATGGTAAAGGAGTAGAGGAATTAAATTGAATAATAAAAATGAAAATAATATTAGAAAGAATAACAAAAAGATGAGCAAAATTCCCCTAGAATAATTATTGGTACAGCAACAATTTTTTCAAATTAAAATCTATCTGGAAATCAATGAAATTAAATGTCATGTTTAAAAAATATCTAAGCACAACAGGAAAGGCCATCCTCAGAAGAAAATCTACAGTCTTTAAATTACTTTCATGAAAAAAAATAGTAACAATAACAAGAACAAAGGAACTAGGTAACTATATTAAGAATTGAGCTAGTGAACAATAATATAAGCCAAAAGAAACTAAGAAAGGTAAATGAATATAAATAAAAATTAAAATTAATGCAATAGAAAAAGAAATAAGAATGGTAGAGAGGAAACATAAAATCTTAAACTTCACAAGCCTGGTGAACGGAAAAAAGAAAGAACACAAAACAAAGCAAAATTTGGAATGAGAAAAGGAGGCAGGTATAGGAGAATTTAAATTATTTTAAGTGATTGTTATACCCAACTTGGAACATATTTGAAAACAAAGAGCAAATGGTAAAGATCCTGGCAAAATAGAACTATACAAATCATCCCAAGGGGAAATGGAAAAGTCATATGAATCAATCAGCAGAAGAGTTTGGCAAAGTGATCACAGATCTAATATTGAAACTCCAGGACCAGATGGCAGTTCACCTCTGAGTTCTATAAACTCTTCAAAGACAGATAATTCCAGTGTGTTTTTTTTTTTAACTATTTCAGCCACAGATAAAGATGAGAAGTGCCCCAACTCATTTAACAAAGTCAGCAAAATGTTAATGGTAGCCTGTGATAAAAATAGTACAGACAACAGAAACTACAGTCAATATCTCTTCTAAATAAAATTTAAAAATAAAAATAGAATAGATCAATTAATCCAAAGAACAAAACACTATGATCAAGAGGGTTTATTCCCAGTGTTTTTCTATATTAATGAATAGATTTATATAATCCAGATATCAACAAATAAAAAGACAAAAGATAATTTCCAGTAAAATAGTGAAAAAAGGAGTGAAGTTGCTTAAATATAATGTAGAAGCAATAGCAAATATTATTTTAAACAGTACAATGATGAAACCATTTCAATTAAAATTAAGAAATAGTTTAAATTAATAACAATTAAATTTAATAATTAAGAAATGTTAGTTGTCAGGAAAAACCCTAAAAATTAATAAAATCTCAGAGAAAAACTTCAACCAACACAATATTACAAATGTTAATTTCTTTTTTTTTGTCCTAGCAAAGTACCCAGAATGGTAATAGAGAAAAACATCCCTTTTATGGTAGCATCAAAATGATCAGAAACATATTTATAATGTAACAAAAAAATCACAGACTTTGTAAGAAGAAAAATATAAAGCATTATTAAAAGGATAGAACATAAAGGCTGAAAAATGTCAGTTATCATCACGCATTTAGTGTTTAAATTGAATGCAATTCTAGTAAGAATCACAATAGCACTCTTTTTTTCTTTTTAAGTTCTTGGGAAGAAAAGAATTCCATTATTTATTTATTCTTTAATAAATTATGGAAAAGAAGAATAGTGATAAATATAGTGATATAGCAGATAGTAGAATATACTATAAGGTCATTATAATTGAATCACTGTACTATGGTTTTAGGAACAGATAAATATATCAATGGCAATAAGAGACAATCCAGACCTAGATCCCAGTAAAAATGCAAAATTCTTCTATGATAAAGTGTTATAATCTTGGGGAGAAGGAAGGCTGGCACAACTGGTTATCCATCTGGACGAAAATAAAAATATACCATCATTTTATACTATGTAAGATGAATGAGAATCTACCCTTCAATATTATCTAGGGGATTACTTTTACAATTTGGAGCAAGGGAGACCTCTTAACCAAGACTGAATCATAGAAGCCAATATACAAGAAGAGGTAGCCATATAAAAATTTAAAATGCTTTATGATGAAAGTACCATACTGATGGAACTGAAGAAAAATATTTGAAAAGAAAATGAGAGACAAAAATTAATATCTGTAGTAGATAAGAGCACTTAAATTGACAGGCGGTCAAATAACAGAAAAATTGACAAAGGATGTGAATAAAAAATTCACAAAAGAATAAATGCCGACTGAAAAAAAAACAACAAAGAAGCAGCTTCCGCTTTTGGGAATGCAAATAAAGTAACCATGAGATACCATGTTTTAACCACCAAAGTGGCAGAAAAAATAGGAAAAAATAACTATTATGTCTATTGGTGGTAGGTAAGTGGGGAAGGGTTATTCTCAGACATTGCTGTGAAGTGTTATAGCATTTTTAGAAAGCAATATGACAGCATTAAAAAATTCTTTTCAATTTGGTAGTCTCAGTTCTGAGGATATAAACCATGAAATTAAAGCAGTGACTTATAGGGGTATATAAAGATGTCCTAACATAAAGGTAAGGGCTGAATACATGATTACAACCATTACGCAGCATGGAAGGAGGACTAGGAGCTCTATCAGATGATGTACTTCCATGAGGTACACTAAGTGCAAAATTCAAGATGCAGAAAATATGTTTAATATAGTCTTGCTCTTGTTAACATTCAAAAAATAGACCTGTGTTTGTGTTTCTCTGTTTGTGGCTATATGAGCAATGAGATAATATGAAGGATAAACACTAATTAAAAAAATTATTGTAGTAAAATTTCAAACACATCCAATATAAAGAAAGTAGTACAATTAATCCTTTTGTACCCATTATCTAGCTTCCATCAACTTTCTGCCATTTGTTCATTCATTGCCCACCTCAACACACACGCACATCCTAAGTTTTAACTTGATTTACCTGGTGGAGTGAGACTTAAGCAAATAAGGAAAAGAAGGGAAGGAGAAGGAAGAATACACAAGGAAAAATCATACATATTTTCAAATTTATGCATTTGTGTGAGATTGTAAATATGAGTAGGTATGCAATTTAAATATGAGAAATGAAAATTTGCATTAAAATCTATTTAGAACCAACATCAACATGAAGATACATAACAAAATTTGTGATATGTGGCCAAAGGGGTGTAACAAGCATTTATAGTCTCAATTATATTCATCAGAAAGCAAGAGATAGTGCAAGTAAGCTTTTTTGTTTTATACATGGACAGGCACCAGGAAATGAACCCAGGTCTCTGGCATGGCAGGAGACCTTGGCCCTACCTAAAGTAAGCTTTTAACATAAGAAGGTAAGAAATGTAAAGCTGATGAAAAGGAAAAATGAGATGATAGTAGAAAATAAAGACCATAAAAGACTTACATCAACCTGAATGGGCTAATTATGATAAATAGAATTGAAAGCCTATCCAAAGATCTAACATTCCACAGTTACCAGGTTTAATTAGTTTCACAAATAAATTCTACCAATACTTTAAGAAGAAGATAATTCAATCTTACACAAACTAATCCTTACCATAAAAAATTACAAAACAAGAAAAGAAAACATAAGGACAGTTTCACTTAAGAAAAGAGATTTAAATTTATAAAATAAAATTTTAGCAAATTGCAATAAAAAGTAAATTAAAATCTACACCAGCACCAAGTAGGTTTATCTCAAGAATGTAAAACTGTCTCAGTATTGGAAATTCTATCAATATCATCTACTACAATAATGGGTTGAAGGAGAAACCATGTAGTCTCTTCAGTAGATGCCAGGAAAGCATTTGATGAAATTTCAACCCACTTGTTTAATAAAATCTCTAGGGAAGCTATAAAGAAGTAAACTTTCTTTAACTTAACTGTCTGGCAGAAATCTATAGTTGACACCATGTGTAAGAAGAAGACAGTAGAAGCATATGTATCATAAGGAACAGAACTAGAATGCTTGCTACCATTACTTTTCAAAATTTTATAAGCTGAAGCAGAATGCAAATATATATAATGAGAGGTATAAATATTGGAAGGGAGGAGAAAATTATGGTTATTTGCTAACAAACCATATATTCATCTATACAGAAAATGCAAGCATATCAATGCACAAACTAATAAGAGACCTTAGAAATTTAGCCAGATGCAAGACCAACATTTTAAAAAAATCAATATGTTTTCATATAGATGAGTGATAATAATTTAAAATATATAACTATGAAAGATTTCAGTCAATACAGCAGTAAAATACAATAAAATCCATTGAAATATATACAAGACATTAAGGTACAAAACTATAAAACTTTAGGAAAGGACATAAAAGACTTGGTAAATTGAAAAGGCATTTCTCATTGAAAAGGAAGATGCAATTTTTTAGGACATAAACAAAAATCTAAATTAATGAATAACCAAATGTTCTGATTCCATTCAGAATCTCAAGATTTTTCATGGAGTTTGACAAGCTAATTTTAATAATTGTAAAATTTACCTGATAGAGCAACTGTGAGAGAAGCACCAAGATAATTATGCAAAAGCATAAAAGAGTACTTTTGCTCTACTGACCATAGAACATAACCCAAAGCTAATTAAACACCTACCTATGGAACCTAGAGTCCAGAGAAGGGCTATTTAGCATATAATTAAAAGAGCATTTGAAATCAGTGTGGAGAAATGAAATATTTTTTAGATCTCTAACTCATATTATTTATTAAATAAGTTCCTAATAAAATACATTTTATACCCAAACTCCAAACTTTAATATTATTAAAAGAAAACATGCGGAAATTTATTCACTACCTTCATTTAGGGAAGACCTGCTAGACAAGACAACACTTTAAATACCATAAAGTAAAAAGATAGACTAATTAAAATGTACCAAAATTGAAAACTTAACTGTACGTAAAAAAACACCATGAACTAAATTAAAAGACAAGCAATCTTGTATAACTGAGTGGCTGAGGATTAAAGACTAGGATTTATGAAGAAGTAATAGAATTATGGTTGAAAGATACATACCCCCATTTTAGAGAAAGAGAAATATAAAGACAATTTTGTTTAAATCCACTAGTAGTGTGAAATGTAAAATTAGACTCTTTACTTCATTAGATTGGCAAAATATATGAGTTAAGTTATATTAATGGTTGCTGATAACCAATTAGAAAATATGATTAAAATCCTATACCTGGAGGGCAGTTTGGGAATATCTTTTCAAATTAAAATATGTACAGATCCCATGATCCACTAATTCCACTTCTTATCATATACCCAGGGATGAACTCATTTTGTTTTTCATTGGGCAGGCACCAGGAATCAAACCGAGTTCCCAGCATGGCAGGCAAGAATTCTGTCACTGAGCCACCATTGCCCACCCACACACAGCATCTTTATTGAAGTATCATTTATAATACCAACCAAAACTGGTAAGGATAATTAATCCTGGAGAGGAGATTGGAATTGAGAATGAAAGACAGCAGGGACTTAGCTTTATAGTAGTATTGGAACATTTCCAATGATCAGTTATTTAAGAGCTGTATGTTTAAAACAAAAATATATATAAAATGTTTTTAAGAACAAAATACAAAACGTATAGATTTTTTTTCCTGTGAAGTAGCTAATGTGTTGGAGGGAGGCCGTTTTCGAGGTGTGCACATGTCCTTGAATGGTTGTGAATGTCTGCCCTGCGTGGGAGCAGAGTGTAACAGCAAAGCTCAGACCAATCAGAGAGGTATTAAAGAGAAGATTTGGCAAAACAACTTAAAAACCAAAACAATTATAGAATTCTGTCCTCATGCAATTCTGTTGATGGCTACCATATTAGGGTAAGGGAGGTGAAAGGAGGGACATGGAGAGAGGAAGGGAATATAGTGCAATGGAAGTGCCAGAAGCAAGAATAAAAAAGTGCAGGGAAGAGAAGAAGCCAAAAAATGTGAGGAGAAAACATAGGGATAGATTAGTGAAGATACCAAAGCCCTAAGAGAATTAATAACAATTTTAACAATTGATACTGAATCACACAGAGACGTCCCTAAGTTCACATGCAACAGGCACAATAAGCCAAAGAGAGAGGCGATGTAGGAGGGTAGAGAAAGCCGAGAGCAATTGAGAGCCAAAGTGAGAGGGAGCAGGAGAGGGAATACCAGGAATGATACAACAAGAATGAATCTAGTGCCTCCACCTGGCCCACACTGACACCTGGAGAATCATTTTCAGTCTACCTGTTCACTAGTCAGCAGAAACCAAAGGTCAGTTTAGGCTCACACCTGAAGAGCATATTTGTAAATAGTCAAATGACCCAGATGATTAATTTCTTATAAAAGAAAATTTGATGGTCTAATTAGGCTTTCCTCTAGAAGATCTCTTTGTTGTTAATTCCTATTATTCATTCCTAATCATGTATTTTCTGGAGTTGACATGTGTCCCCACTGCTCAGCAGGACACTGAATCGACTTGCATCCCTACCTAGTTGAAGCAAACAAAATTAATTGCTCCCTAAGATAAGGGATGCTACTGCAGTATATAATAGCTCCCTCAGCAGTGGTGGTCAGCCCTCAAATACTTTAACAAATTTTTTTGTATTTTATGGTTTCATTAGGTGCTAAAAACACATTTGCCTTAGGAACACTGAGCAAGCAGAGATAGAAGAAAATCTGGAGATCATTTTCTTATTCTTTGGGATTCAAAAGTCCCAAGTTGCTCCAAGCTTACTAACTCTATCCAGCGGTCTCTGCCACGCTCAGTAAAAACTCACACACCAAACCTGACCTTTTAGAACAAAAGATGTCAACAGTTAAAAACATACTGATTTATGTTGTATTGCTTATTTTTAGACTCACTTGTGTGACCATTAGCTAAATCACTTAACTACTAAATGTTACTCCAGAGAGAGAAAAAAATAAATTAACCAAAGCACTTAGCTACAAGCAGGTGGATCAATTCCCACAATGCTAAGATTCTAAGAATAATTTCCAGAAGGATAAGCCTTGCTTGTGTCTCTGCTGTTCTGAACAATGGGCACAACAGATGAACTCACTGCTAGACATATTCTTGATTTCATATTAAAACTGATAGAGAAATTACTTTTATCTTTATTTTCTCTAGTTACAAAAGTCATATATGCTCAATAGTGGACATTTGGAAAACAGAAAAGCAGCAAGGAAATAATCACCTAAAATTTCACTCATTAAGAAACATTTTATTATGCAATAACTACTATTTTATGGCATGAATATTTGAAGTTGTATTATATCCTATATATACTGCAATTTTCTTAATTCATCTTCTATGATCAATATTTAAAATTTTCTGGTATTTTGGAGCTATAAACAATTGCTATGAACAAATATGTACACTCATTTCTATGGACATCTCTGCTATTTCCCTTGGATAGATCTCTAAGTAGTGGTATTATAAGGTATTTACTTATTTTCTTATGTTTAATGTCACATTGTCTCCTGACAATTTCAGCCAATTTGCATTTGTCCAAGTAATGTATGAGGGTGAATTATTTCCTGAAATCCTCAGCAACCCTGGGTATTATAATTTCAACTATTTTTCCCAGCTTGTAAATTGGAAAGTAAAATTTCATTAAGTTAATTTATATTTCATTTATACCGCCATGGTGACCCTTGCATGACCTTTGTTCCTATAAATTGTCCTTCTCACTCCTCTTGGCAGCTCTCACATGACCTTAGCCCTTAACTCTTCCTCTCAACCCATCCTGCTAAATCCAAATTATCCAAATAGAACAGTTTTTTTGACCAACTATAGCCTAAACTAGCAGATTTTGGGTAACACCTTTTCAAGATAGAACCCTCCTTCAGAGTGGTTCTCCAACAGCAGCTTTTTTTCACATTTTATTGTACAATATAACATATATGTGAAGCAAAGAAAGAAAAAAGTGATAGTTTTCAAAGCACTCTTCAACAAGTAGTTACAAGACAGATCCTAGAGTTTGTTATGGGCTACCATATGATCCTCTCAGATATTTCCTTCTAGCTGCTCCAGAATATAGGATGCTAGAGAAGGAATAAATATTTTTCATCATCACAATCAACTTTTTTCTTCTTTGTGAAAAATAACATATATACAAAAAAAGCAATAAATGTCAAAGCACAGCACCACAATTAGTTGTAGAACATATTTCAGAGTTTGGTATGGGTTACAATTCCACAAGTTAAGGTTTTTACTTCTAGCTGCTCTAAGATACTGGAGATTAAACAAAGAAATATCAATTTAATGATTCAGCAATCATATTAATTTGTTAAATCCTCTCTTCTCTGTATAACTCCAACAGCACCTTTGATCTTTCCATCCCTCTCTTTAGGGGTGTTTGGGTTATGGCCATTCTAACTTTTTTGTTTTGGAAGCATCCTAGAGCAGCTTTTGAAATGAAGACTTATCCTTACCTGTGCCCTGGGTGGTTTTCTGCACAAAGGAATTTTCCAAATATGCCTGCATCAAACTCTGCTGCAGCCAACCCCACCATGTTCACATGTAGCCAATGGGAAGCATGAAACCTCTGACCTCCCTTCTCACCAACCTCTTTAAGGACCTGAGGACATCTAGGTTTTAATTAAAATGATGGTAACCATGACCTTTGTTGAGTTCCTTCTCTGAACCTGGCTTTGTAAGTTTGATCTTCTCTAAGCTGAATTACTATATTATTAGATAGGGATGTCATATACTTTTAGCTCTTTATTATATTATTACAATACTGTATATTTTACCTATACACAGTTAATGAGTTACAGGGTCAAGATGCGATCCCAAGACATTTCAAGATTAAAGAATGTGGTCTCTGTTCTGCATAATTTAGAGTTAAACCCTCACCTGGGATGGTCTCTATGGGGAATAAATAAGTGGAGGTGATTGAAGTGGGGAAAAAGAAAGGATAGAAGCATCAAATCCCAAATATGATACTGGGTTGCACATCATTCCCAAGGAAAATAAATGAGAGTATGGCTTCCCAGAGACCCATGCTTTAAAGAAGTTGTCTTTCTCTGGGATATGTATACCTGACAGAACCAAAAGGCTTTCTTCAGTGCATATGGGTATTAATATTCTCAAGGGAATTAGCTATCAAAGCCTCAAATTCCATATACATTCTTTCCTATGTTTGGAAATGCATCTGCTGTTGAGGAATCCTGCCAGTGGATTCTTCTTTATACTTTTTATTTTCCCATAGACTTTCTCCTACTCCACTTTCCTTTGAAGGGCATCTCTCTCACCTTTCTGGAACATACAGTGGCACACTGTCTTGGAGGAGAAAAAAATCTTCTGAGTTTCCAAGCAAGGAGAAAATTTGAAATATTCTTGTATTTAAGCATCCTTTAATCACCATAAAACAACCTTAGGGCTTCATGTCCTTACCTGTCATTTATATTTATGCTAAAAATTAAGAGTCCATTAGGGTACTTTGAAATTTGCTGAAATTTCAAAATTAATAAGTGAGATGGTTGTCAAGGAATATATATTAATGCATTTAGCTAAATTAAAAATAAAATCATACATTTTCTGAGAAAAAGTAAGGCATATTTGATTGATTGATTTGACAAGGAGGTTAGGCACTACCAATTCAGTTAAATAAGAATGTTTCTATAAATAGAGTGATTTGAAGTTCATTCTACTTGTCAAAATATATTTTAACAAAATATATCTAAAATGCATAATAAGGCAAAGGCATGTTTTATGATTATTTTGACTTTCTTAGTCATTTCTAATCATACTGTGTTAAGTAAGTTGTCTCTAATTAAAAAAGGAACAAGATTAATTAAAGTCCTTTTCTGTGTCCTGCTAGAGATTTTGGGGAACTTTTCACAGAAATTGAGAAAATGAAAATCTAATGATTGGTCACTCCTTTGCAAATCAGGTAGGTGCTTTCCAAATTTGTTTTTAAAAATGGAAACAGATGGGCCACAGTGGCTCAGTAGGGAGTTCTGGCCACTATGCTGGAGGCATGAGTTTGATTCGCAGTGCCAGCTCATGCAAAAAAAAAAAAATGGAGACCCTGATTGAGTTGTTTGCTGATCAATGACATTAAATTTAATGATAGCAAATTATATGATCATTTTCTTATATCTTAGAAGGAATTTTGAGAACCAGGTTCTGTTAGGATATCAAAACTTCTATTACCAGCTAAATATTTAAACTTAGTACCAGGTTTCTAAGCATGTACATCTTTAAAGGTGAAAAATAAGCATGTAATTGTTGTTTCATTCTGTCTCATTTTACAGTGAGTAACATGACCATGTAATTTATAATCCAAGTTGGAATATTTTTATGAGTGAAGGGGAGTACTATTAAGAATTATATTGAGTTAACAGGTGTATACAGGAATTTATTTAGGCAGCTTGTGATTCATGATCACTCAGCCAATAAGTAATATTCACCCAACCAATACATGAACTAAAAGAAACACTCCCACCCATAGCACTTATAAGTTGACTTACAAAAAAAGCATATCTGTTATCTATTAATTATCAGCATTTGTAATAATTTACAATGATTTAATCAATTGTGTTATAATAATAGTTATAACTCAATCTTGAAAACATAATGAACACTTTTCTAAATATGAAATTCAATTTAGATTATATAAATATGTAAAGCATATAAAACAAAATATATAAACCTGTAAAAATATAAGTATATAAAATAAAATTATATAAATTAGATGCAATTTATATTATACAGATATAAAATAAAATTTTAACAGAAGCAAATGTAAAAGTAAAAGAATATGTAAAAGTAAAAATTAAGTATTTTCTAGCCTAAAATTTACTACAATTGAAAAAATTTATAGGGAAAATGTAATGGAAACATGAGTTTGAAGAGCAAAATAAACATGGAAATTTTCTGTCTTTTTTAATGGATTTCAGTGGGTATAAAATTGTGGTATTCATGTTCCTTTGGCATTTATAAATAATTTCACTAGTTTTATTTTAAATATAAATATTTGAAATATTCTGGAAAGTAAACAATTTGCAACTGTTTAAACATATGATAAAGTTCTTAGATGTCATCTTTAATATTTCTTTGTAGGGATTCTTTCCTTTTCAAAATTCTTCTCGGGAGTATTCTAGCAGGATAGAAATTTATAGATTGGATAGATGGATAGACAGATGGATGGGTGGATGGATAGATAGATAGATAGATAGATAGATAGATAGATAGATAGATAGATAGATATATTTGTAAAGCCTGGAGACAAAGTTTCCCAAGAGAGTTGAGGATGAAGCCCAGGGATTTATCAAACAATTGGAGTCTAAATATAATAATATTCCCCTGTAAAGTCGGTCAACTCCCCATATTTGGAGTTTTCTGAGGTAGTTGCTCTCACCACTGAAATACTTCCATTCACTCAGTACACAATTACTTCTCAACAGTCTTGCTCTAGTTACTTGAGATGCAAGAATGAATAAGATAAAGCCCCCATTGTCACAAGGCTAATGCTCAAGTAGGGTGTCTTAGATTACCAAGACTGCTATGACAAATTCTACACACTGGCTTAAACACAGTAATCAATCAGCTTGAGTTGTGGAGGCTAGAAGTCCAAAATCAAAGTGTCCTCAAGGCCATGTTTTCTCCAAAGTCAGCAAAGTTCTGGAGATGGCTTGCAGGCAGTCTTTCTCCTCTTCCTGTTTCCTCCACTGGCTCCTACTGACTGACTGAATCCAAATTTCCTCTGCTTATAAGGACTTCAGTCTAATGGACTAAAGTCCATCCTGGTTCTATTTGGCTTCATCTAAATAGGATCTTCAAAGATCCTAGTCACAAATTAGTTTACATCCACAGGACTGTATGTTAGGACATGAAGATTCCATTTAAAATGAGTTAATACCCACAGGACTAGGGTTAGTGTTGGTATGGGATTGTTTATGATACCACACAAGACAGCAAGTCAAAGAGCAACAGATTTATTGAAAATGTAAAGCAGGAAGGAAGCAGGTTGGAGAGCAAAAAAGAGAAAGCAGGTAGGAGCCTGAAATTGGCTCCCACCTGGGAAGCCAACAGGAAGAAAGGAAAAATGGCTCTGGTTCCTGGTTCTGGGAGCTGTGTCGTTAAGGGACAGTGATGCTGGGAGGGGAGGGTGCCTACTAGGTTGTTTGTTGTTTCCTGATTGGATGGAGGCTTGTAATATTAATATGGCCATCCCAGCTCTATTTTGGTTATTATATTCATGGTATTTTTCCATCCTTTCACTTTCAACCTACTTATTTCTTTCAACTTAATGTGGGTCTCTTTAAACAGCATATTGTTGGGTCATGTTTTAAAATCCATTCTGTCAATTTCTTCCTTTTAACTGGTGAGTTTAACCTGTTTACATTTAAAGTAATTACTGATAATGCAGGTCTTTCTTCTTCCATTTTGCTACTGTCTTTTGAAGTCTTAAACCTTTTATTACCCTTAATTCTTCTGTCCATGCCTACTTCCATCTTTATTTGATTTTAGGTATTGTACCATTTTGAGTCTCTTTTCATTTCTTTCTGAATATATTTTCCATATATTTTCTTTGGGGTTACACCAAATTGTTTTTTTAAAAAATGAGCTTAGTATTCATGCACACACACACATAACAATACAAGTTCATGCAGAAACTTGAGCACCATTCTTAGGAAAAGGTAAAACAAAAATAAAAACAAAACATAGATCAAAATTTAAAGCTTTGAGGTTATATTCACTTCCACACATAGTACTTGCTTATAGAATTGATTATATCATACAAATAAGAAACTCAAATGTGATTTAACAAAAATCCTTCTTTGCCACTATTCACTAAATAATTTCATTTTATATGTTCTTGGCAATTAAGATAATTGCAAAAAAGAGAAAATGAACATAAAAGTACATATCATACATATGTAAAATGTCCATAAAAGACCACAATGCAATAAAACTAGTAAAAATGAATGAATTTTAAAAATCCACATTTAAAAATTTAGGAATTTAAAAGTTAAATTTCAACTAATATCTGGCTTAAGGACATCATCAAAACCAGCAATGAAATATTATTTAAAATTTATAAATTACTGTTGTTACCAAAGCAGTAATACAGTATATTAATTTATTAAGAAAGTAAAAGAGGGAGAACACTCAGCGTCATGTTAGATTCTAGAAGAAATAAAACAATAGTAAAATAAATTCAAAAGAATTAAAAAAGATACATTGGTAAAATTTTAGAAAAATTAGGAATCATACAATGATACATAATGATCAATAAAACCAAAATTTAATTTTAGAAACATCATAAAGAATTTTGACCACTGCTGAATTTAATCAATCTTAGCTTATTGCAAATGACAACCTGTTTTTTATAAATGAAATAAAAATACATCATCCAACCCAGCCATGATGCAGAAACAAAGCTCAGTAGGCAGAAATATTCAAAAGGAAAATACATTTTTAAGTTAAAAAGGTATACCAGAAATGGAGTATAAAACATACTCTGGTGCTCACCTCAGCAGCACATATACTAAAAATTGGAACGATACAGAAAAGATTAGCAAGGACCCTGCACAAGGATGACACACAAACTCATGAAGTGTTCCATATTTTAAAAAATCAAACAAACAAAAAACATACTCTGCCCTGAATTCCTTAAGCTCCATAGATGAAATAAAACAACAAATGAATATTAAACATGCTGACTTGATATTACAAAAAAAAGTCTAAAACTTATTGGGACTTTTAGGGCAAGTGAAAGAAGCCTATATATTGTGTATAATACAAATAAAAAACATGAAAACACCTACTTATTAATGGTCTGAGAATATTTACTGAGAACTTTCTATACTGGGCATTGTGCTGAGGGTGCCACCGCTTGGTAGCCTACACTCTTTGTCAGGGGACTGAGAAATACAAATGCAACTAAAATTGAGCAGTAAGAGGTCAGTGTCACATGAGTGACTTGGACAATGACTACTGTAGGCATTTGAAGGAGGGAGTGGCCACTTCCAACTGGGTACAAAGAGCTTTCTTAAAGAAGAGGTGTCCCAGCTGGACATTGAATGCCAGGGGAGCATCTCAGGCCAGAGCAGAGGCACAGATGTTGAAGAAGCAAATATAACTGGCTGATAACAGAAAGTAGACCCAGAGGACACTTAAGAGAAGGCTGGAGAGCTAAGTTAGCTAGTGAACAAGACCTGGAAAGTGATGTCACTAAATTTTTCTGAGCAGATTTTGTTTTTGGAAGAAAACCACGTGAAGCCTACTTAGAAAGCAGTCCTTCCTGTCCCCATAGATGAGGTTAGTTTTCTCCTTTTGACTTTCCATTATCCTTATCAACACCCTTTCCCCAACGGGCAACCTGCAGCGTTAGTCTGTGAAACACTCCCTGCCTCAGATGCCCCTTTGGTTTTTACATGTCTAAGAAATTTCTATTTAGGTCTTTCACTGGGCTCAGGCATCATCACCTCCCAAGAACCCTTCTCAACTCAATTCCATCAGGCTATATGACTAATTAGGACAACTTGCCACCCCTGGTGCTCGTGAGCACTTACCTTCTTCTTGGCATTGTTTGTTGAGGCCTGTATCTCCTCTGAGGAGAGGAGCTGTGACTCCACACCTGAATCCACAATCACAGGTGAACACAGATCAAGTCCAGGCTCAGGTGTAGGAAGGGGTTTGTGAGTGTTGCTGGTGTGAAGTTCTGCACCATCGCTCTGCATTCAGCACCCAGTCTGCCTCTCCTCATTGGGCTTCCCCTTGCTCTCCAAATCTCTTCCTTACATATGGCCAGATGGACGAGTTCCTACTCTGAGCTTTCCATACATTATCTCACAGTTCAGAGAACTGAAATAATTGTCCAGCTGCTAAGGGGGGATTCCCAGTATCAAACCCATGTCTGTCTAATTGCAAAGTCCTAGCTCTTAACCACTATCATATACCCAGCATCCTACTTCTGTCTTATGCATTGTGTCAAAGTACCTGCGGGCAGCCTCTAGCCTCGGTCTTACCAGTTTACCTCTCAGGCTAGAGTTCTTCTCCTGAGGTTAATGTGCCCAGATGACTGATCATTTGACTTCAACCTATGTGGGTGATAGGAAGGAAGATGCATAGAAGAAGTAAGATTTAGGACACATTTTTTTTTTATTTTTTTTTATTTTTACTTATTTATTTATTTATTATTTATTTTTTTTTAAATTTTTTTATTAATCAAAAAAAAGAAATTAACACAACATTTAGAAATCATTCCATTCTACAAATGCACTCAGTAATTCTTAGTATCATCACATAGATGTATGATCATCATTTCTTAGTACATTTGCATCGATTTAGGAAAAGAACTAGCAAAACAGCAGAAAAAAATATAGAATGTTAATATAGAGAAGAGAATTAAAATAATAATACTAATAATATATATATATATATATATAAAGGAAAAAGAAAAAAAACAAAAACAAAAGATACAAACACACAAACAAACAAACAAAAAACCATATTTCAGGTGCAGCTTCATTCAGTGTTCCAACATAGTTACATTACACTTAGGTATTATTGTGCTGTCCATTTTTGAGTTTTTGTATCTAGTCCTGTTGCACAGTCTGTATCCCTTCAGCTCCAATTACCCATTATCTTACCCTGTTTCTAACTCCTGCTGGTCTCTGTTACCAATGATATATTCCAAGCTGATTCTCAAATGTCGGTTCACATCAGTGGGACCTTACAGTATTTGTCCTTTAGTTTTTGGCTAGACTCACTCAGCATAATGTTCTCTAGGTCCATCCATGTTATTACATGCTTCATAAGTTTAGTCTGTCTTAAAGCTGCATAATATTCCATCGTAGGTATACGCCACAGTTTGTTTAGCCACTCGTCTGTTGATGGACATTTTGGCTGTTTCCATCTCTTTGCAATTGTAGATAATACTGCTATAGACACTGGTGTGCAAATGTCCGTCTGTGTCTTTGCCCTTAAGTCCCTTGAGTAGATACCTAGCAGTGGTATTGCTGGATCGTAATCCATTCTGCCATTCTATGTCTTTTGATTGGGAAATTCAGTCCATTAACTTTTAGTATTATTACTGTTTGGTAATATTTTCCTCTACCATTTTGGCTTTTGTATTATATATATCATATCTGATTTTCCTTCTTTCTACACTTTACTCCATACCTCTCTCTTCTGTCTTTTCGTATCTGACTCTAGTGCTTCCTTTAGTATTTCTTGCAGAGCTGGTCTCTTGGTCACAAATTCTCTCAGTGACTTTTTGTCTATAAATGTTTTAATTTCTCCTTCATTTTTGAAGGACAATTTTGCTGGATATAGGAGTCTTGGTTGGCAGTTTTTCTCTTTTAGTAATTTAAATATATCATCCCACTTTCTTCTAGCTTCCATGGTTTCTGCTGAGAAATCTACACATAGTCTTATTGGGTTTCCCTTGTATGTGACAGATTGTTTTTCTCTTGCTGCTTTCAAGATCCTCTCTTTCTCTTTGACCTCTGACATTCTAACTAGTAAGTGTCTTGGAGAACGCCTATTTGGGTCTATTCTCTTTGGGGTGCGCTGAACTTCTTGGATCTGTAAATTTAGGTCTTTCATAAGAGTTGGGAAATTTTCAGTGATAATTTCTTCCATTAGTTTTTCTCCTCCTTTTCCCTTCTCTTCTCCTTCTGGGACACCCACAACACGTATATTTGTGCGCTTCATATTGTCATTCAGTTCCCTGATCCCCTGCTCAAGTTTTTCCATTCTTTTCCCTATAGTTTCTGTTTCTTTTTGGAATTCAGATGTTCCATCCTCCAGTTCACTAATTGTAGCTTCTGTCTCTTTAGATCTACCATTGTAGGTATCCATTGTTTTTTCCATTTTTTCTTCTTTGTCTTTCACTCCCATAAGTTCTGTGATTTGTTTTTTCAGATTTTCTATTTCTTCTTTTTTCAGCCCATGTCTTCTTCATGTCCTCCCTCAATTTATTGATTTGGTTTTTGAAGAATTTTTCCATTTCTGTTCGTATATTCAGCATTAGTTGTCTCAGCTCCTGTATCTCATTTGAACTATTGGTTTGTTCCTTTGACTGGGCCATATCTTCAATTTTCTGAGCGTCATCCATTATTTTCTGCTGGTGTCTGGGCATTTGATCAGATTTCCCTGGGTGTGGGACCCAGCTGGTTGAAAGCTTTTTCTGTGAAATCTCTGGGCTCTGTTTTTCTTTTCCTGCCCAGTAGGTGGCGCTCGTGGCGCTCGTCTGTCTGCACGGCAGTCGGCCCGGGAAACCGCGCGTGGAGGCGGGGGTCGCTGGCCGCTGCGGCTTGGGAGAGTGCCGGTCCTAATTGCCCAGCTGGCCCGAAACGCCAAGCGTGATGGGAGGGCCCCGCTATCCAACCTTCCCAGTCAGACCAGGGAGCCACGTGCGTGGAGGGGACCCCAGTCGCCAGCCACCCCGCCGGGAAAACGCGCGCCCCTCGGGTAGCTCACCGCAGCAGATTCTCCCTGCCCGTTCAGCTGTTCCAGAATGGGGTACGCTGTCTTTTTGGTCTCTGTCGTGACTCCGGGAGCTGTTTCGTATTGTTTCTGTTTCTTTAGTTGCTTTTCTGGAGGAGGAACTAAGACCCGTGCGTCTTACTAAGCCGCCATCTTCTCCGGAAGTCAGATTTAGGACACATTTTAGAGTTAGAAAATAAACACTTATTTTTCTACCAAAAAAGTGGTTAAGGGATTTGAAGAAATCACAGATGACTTTAAATATCTGACTTAAGCAATTAGGTGAATATGGTGCCATTTTATGACTTTACAAAAACAATGATGATTTATAAACTCTTATTTGGAGAAAGGATAGTGTTGGTGGGAATGAAACTTTGGCTTTGGTCATGCTGAGGTGCCTACCCAGAAAATGTCAAATGATCAGTGGATGTTCGGGTGTGAAGCTCAGAGGAGTAGTGAAGATGCACAAATAGTCTCCAGGATTTCCCGTATGATCAGTATCTAATCACATTCAAATCAAATTTACATGAGAATTTACCTGCTATTGCAAGCTCCTGTGATAAGTCTGTATTTGTTTGCTAGGCAAGTATTTGGACATTTTGGTGGTAACATGTAAGGCAGGCATCCAGATATGTTTGCAATTACATTCAGTAGATCTTCTGATAAAGCACCTAAAAAAAAAAAAACCAGAAAAACTCTTTGGTGGTTTGAAGTTATATAGGCCCAAGAAAAACATCTTCTTAAATTTAATCCATTCTTGTGGATGTAGACACATTGTAAATAGGACATTTTGATGAGTCTACTCAGCTAAGGTGTGACTCACCTCAAGCAGGATGGGTCTTAATCCTATTACTGACATCCTTTATAAACGGAGTGAATTTCAGATAATGAGAGAGAGAAAGCCACAGGAAGCAAGAAGGTGAAATTCAGAGGAACCCAGAAAAGAAGGGAGAGATCATGTGACAAACTAAGGACGAAGAATCACAGGCCGCCAGTCCCAGAGTGCCACAGCCTTCAGAGAAAAATCATTGCCTTGATGCTGCCTTGACTTGGACTTTCTTTTAGCTTTGAAACCATGAGTAAATACATTCCCATTATTTATTATGAATCATTGCAAGATATTTGAATGAGCAGCCCAGGAAACTAGAACACACTCTATTTGTAATAACCAGTCTACCTAATAAAGTAAGTTTTCTCATATACCCTCAAAAAGTTATTCTGATATATGAATTTGGAATCACTTTGTCAAATCACATTAATTGGTGAATTTAATGGTAGATTCTCTAGAACAATTGAGTGGACAGATCTGTTTCCTTTATTACAGCCTACCAACTATAAGTTGAACTGCATGAAATTGCTATTTATACATGTCAGAAATAGACAAAGCTGATGATTCTAGGTGGTTCAACCTAGTCCCAGGAAAAGATATTTTGGTTCCTTCTTGTTAAAATGGCTGTGGTACCAAAACCCATCTCTTCTCTGTTGATAAACTGAAGCTCATTTGTCAATTCAGTATTAAGTGCCACTGTATGTCTATTATACTGTCTTACTACCCGAAATGCAAGTCATGGCCCTTGTTCTAAGTGTCTGCATAATTGAGTTGAAACATTTATAAGCCAAGTAAACAATAAGAGAGGCTATTTTCTTGTATGTGTGTGTGTTTATTAATTGCAGTACCTTCTGCCTTCAGATGTATGAAACCTAAGTAATTCTATTGGGGAAAATTTTCCTTCTTGCTTATAATCTCTCATTTCCTTCCCTTGAGCTTCTTTTCCATCAGGAATATGCATCTTCAAAAAATGTATTTTAGCTTTGGGATTTTTTCAGAAAAGCAATTCTGAGAGCTCTGAGTCTCCAGAGAGATAAGCAAACAAGCCACTTCTCAGAGTTATCACTTATTCTCTGTTGGCACATCCCCAACGTGAATGAACTGACTTGGACTCCATTCATAAATGTTGCCAACTGGGGCATGTGTGTTTAGAAATGGTTACAACTCCTTCAAAGAACAGTGAATACATAGTATTTTTCCTCCATAAAAACTTCCCTCATTAAGTTTGTTCATAGTATCCAACATCCATCCACAGAATCCTTAATGTTTCCTCCTTATTTATTTTGGGTTCCCTACTTGTAAATCTTTCCAAATTAGGGCCCCAGAAATCCACCTTTTTTATTTTTTAGCCAATGCTGTCACTATTTATATGTCATTCAACAAATCAAAGCAAGGGCTATTTTGCTGTATGTTTTTAGAAGTCATCATTGTCTCCTTCCCCAAGATGATTTATATAAATCTTAGAAGATGATCCCATGAACTTTGATTAAGCAGATACCAATGAAATTGAGATAGTCACCAGGAAAAAAAATAGGGAGAACTGCATTCTGTTTTCATATTTTAGAGGGACACAACAAGCTTTTTAATAGTTAATGTTCACTAAACAATCTAAATGGAATGGCTCTATAGGAATGGTAAAATAAACCATTGACTACAATTTGCATTCAGTTGATAAAGAACAAAACGTTACTTAAAAATATGAGCATGAGTTCTTTATAACAAAAAATGCTCACACACATGCTCACATATAACAAGTGATATCCAGTAAAAAAAAAAAAAGAAGACCATATGATCACAGCTAATTAAAAAATAACAGTCTGAAGAAACAGCCCAGAAGGAGGGACATCAATATTTAATAGTAGTTATTGCTAGGTGAGGGAGTGATAGGATCATTTTGGATCCTTTTAATTTCTGTCATTCTAAATGAGCTATGTTTATAATGGAAATAATAGAAAACATGTGAAGTTATGGTGCTCTTCAATTCTAAATTATGGCCTGTACCCCAGACCTGGGAAATAATAATTGGGATTCTAAAGTAAGGATCATAAGACTACAATATCTGCTGACACCTGAGATAATTTTTATCAGAGTCCTAGCTTATACTCTGATAGGAAAGTGGACCAAGAGTCTACAGAAACATTTTTCAACCACATGGTTTGAAACAAAAACTCTTTCAAATGAATCTTTAGCTGTCAGCAAATCAATTAAACTTAACTGTTCTCTAAGGTAATGAACAATGAATTAATCTAGAGGTAATTGGGAGGAAAAATTCAGAGACTTAGTAGCTCATGGCACAGCACTGAAAACATGTTAATTTTTTAAAAATCTTGCTTTCTTGTTGCCTACCATAGCAGTTACAAATATGCCTTACATTTAAAATCATAATCATCTTTTTTATTTATTAAAAAAATAAAGAAACAAAATAAAACAACATACATAATCAGTAATTCACCATATCATCACTTAGTTGCATATTCATCCTTTCTTAGAACATTTGTATTAATTCAGAAAAAAATAAAAAGACAATAGAAAAAGAAATGAAACAAACACAGGAAAGAAAAAAAAAATTATACCTACCATACCCCGTATCCCTTGCTTTCATTGATCACTAGCATTTTAAAATCATAATCATCTTAATATCTTATATGATGCTCACAATGCTGTGCTACCATTTCTACTGTCTATTACTACAAGCAGAAACTATGTTGCACGACAATGTGAATGCAGTTAATAGCACTGAAATATAATTTAAATGTAGTTAACAGGGGGAAATATTAGGTTCCATATGTTACTAGAATGAAATTTTAAAGAAAAGGACTGTGTATTGCAAAAATCTAACCCTAATGTAAACTACAGACTATAGTTAACACTAAAATGATAATATTTCATCAATTGTAGCAAATGTACCATGCTTATGTAAAAAGCTCATAAAGGACAGTTATATGGGAACCATATTTTTCTGCATGATTTTTTTCTGTAAACCTACACTTCTCTAATAAGAAACTAATAAAAATCTTATAATTATAGAGTACTTTAGATCTAATGCGACTCACTCCTCATTTTTATTTTGGTCTGTCAATGGCCATCTGAGTAACAGGACCAGCGATAGGTTTCCTCTTTTAGAAATAAGGAAACTGACTCTTAAAGACCTTACATTTCACCAAGGCATGGGCTTCTTCTCACAATAATATGCCGTCTACCATGTAAATATGTTTCCTAAAGAGTTTATATCAATGAGCTTCCCAAATTTTAATTAAGTAGGGAAACCATGAAAACTTTCCAGAATGATTTCATATCATGGCATTTTGCTTATGGAACTACCTCTCCACATTTGATTGGAACAGCAGAGAAGCACTGCTTTCCCAGAGTAACAAAAAGAAAATGCTGTGACTGTTTGGTAAGCATTTTTTCAAGAACAGCTGCTTTTGTGCTGTGAAGGAGTCTGAAGGGCACTCCTGCTGGAAGTGAGAGGAGAAAACCTCCCTGGTGCAACCCCACCCTTTACCTCTGAGCAAAGCCCACCCTTTGTTGGAAGGCGGCAGGAAAGCTCTGCAAGCTTGGAGCTGTCAATCTCCAGAGTAGGGAGGGGTACACGAGAGGCATGCTTACCAGTCAGATGCTGCGATTGTGTAAGTTTCAGGTAAACTTTTTTTTTTATCACTCGTACAGAAGTTTCCATTATCTCTGCTGCTCAGGATACAGCTCTGCTGGTTGGCTCAGGGAGTTTGGAAAAAGACAGAAACTGAGACGGAGAATTGATTTCCCTTCTCTTCAAGTTTCTATGGCAAAAAAAGGAAATATGAAATAGAATATTCTTTTATTATTAATTTCATACTCATATAAATTATTAATTAATTAGTGAACTAATTAAACAGATGTCTATTAAGTAATACCAGGTACTGGACAGCTGGCTATGCATTGTGGGGCTCACAAATATAAAACAGATCTTTGTCCAGAGGGATCACAGGCCTTGATAAAAAGCACAAGATAAAAATATAAATAACAGATCACTGTTGAAAGGTGAAAATGACCAGAATTTCTCATTTCTAAAAACTTTCACATCTGTATTCACTTGAATCCTATAACACTTTTGCAGAATTGGCATTCTCATAAAAATTCTAGTTGGTTTTTATTTGTTTTCCAGCCAACAGAATAGAAGTTCAGAGAGCACAGAGACTTGTCACAAGCCACATTGCCAACAAATGCTATAGCTGTGACTTAGCTCTAAATTCTATGTTCTTTCCATTATAATTCATTCCAAATCAGTCAACCACAGGAGCAAAATATGGCAATGAAGCTGTTTACAGTTGTGCCATTTTAAATGGACTGTAAAACAAAAGTACAAAACAACCCTAAAATACCCAACAGTAAGTGAAACCTTGTGAAGCCTGCCACCAAAGTCTCACAAAGGTGCCTGGCCTTTTAGATTCCCACCAGCTCAAATCCAGGAGTCTTTTCAAGGTTCACCACCCATGAGCATTACAGGGCCCAGGGTACCTGGAGAAGTACGATGAGAGACACCTGCACTGAGGCTAAGCATCACTGTGCTAGTGGTTCAGAGCTACTACCCAATGGAATTTGTTCAGCCACCACAAGATCCCCTCTTTGGGCCACCGTGGCCACACACTGTTCTTGGAGGGGCAGCTGAAGTTGACCAGATCTTGGAGGATGACTTGGCCAACTTTGGGAAGAAAGATTGGCACAGACCAGGCCTCAGACTGAGGGATAGACTAATAGAACTGCCTCTGCTCTAGGTGTTTGCCATCACGCTGCTGCTCTGGCTGTGTCACCTGAATAGCTGCTACCCCTCAGAGTAGGGGAGGGACACATGAGAGGCATGCTTGCCAGTCAGATGCTGTGATTGTTTAAGTTTCAGGTAAACTTTTCTCAAAGTGAGGGGACAGACCTGCACATCCCAAGGAGACCACAGTGGATACAGATGTGGCAAAGGCCTAGTAGAATTCGGGAGTTCACAGGAATTCCCCTTACTGCTGCTTGTTAGATTTTTGGCTCAGAATGGGCCCCGAGTCATGGCAGTGTGGCTCTGGGGAAGAATAACCTAATTTTTCTTTGCAGTTATTCTGCTAGCCATAAAGAAATGGCGTATTTATATTTTTCATTTATAATATTAGCCAAAAATAACAAGACTTGTTGAGTGAAAATGTTTCAGGTGCTATCCTGCTATGCTAAGCACTTATTTATATTACTTCATATCTCTAGTAACTACTCTTAAAACCCTTAAAGGCTAAGTTCTATAATTATGCCTGATTTAGAGATGAGGAAATCAATTAATTGAAATAAGTAGCTTTCACTAGTTTCACAGCTAATGAATAATAAAGGCAATATTAAAATACAAAATGATATTTATATAATATATATATCATATCCTTATATCTTAAAATATAAAAGTTATATTTGAGAGCTTCAATATTTTAGAAAAATATTATGAAATCAAGACATTTGTGAGAACAGAAATTTTTACATTACTTTTAAATGAACTTATTAGCCTGCCACATTTTAATGGATGTTGGAAGAAGGCATTAATCCCCTGGATCTGAGACAAAGGGCCCTATTGCTCATAGCAATAGTATAAGTATTTGTATAGGTTGCTTGAGACTGACTGTGATAGACAGAATAATGGCCCCACAGTGATGTCCACATCTTAATCCCCAAGACTTGGGGATATGTTAGGCTACATGGTGTGCTGGTTTGAAACTGTTATGTACCCCAGAAAAGCCATGTTCATTTAATTCAATCTTGTGGGTGCAGACCCACTGTTGGGTGAGACCTTCTGATTAGGTTGTTGCCATGGAGATGTGACCCTGCTCATTCAAGGTGGGTCTTAATCCACTTATTGTAGTCCTTTAAAAGAGAGACATTTTGGGGAAAGCACAGATGTTTGGAGTCAGAAAATGCCCTGGGAGTTGCTAAGCTGAGAGATGAAATCCAGAGTTTGCCTTGGAGAGGCTGAGAGAGGACTCATAGACACCTAGAGAGAGAAACGTTCTGGAGACACTAAGAGAAAACATGCAGGGCACAGAAATAAAGCCACTGGAATCAGAAGCTGAAATCAACAAACCAGGAGCAAGGACCAATAATGCCGGCCATGAGCCTTCCCAGCTGACAGAGGTATTCCAGATGTCAATAGACTTTCTTCAGAGTCCAGGTATCATCTTGTTGATGCCTTAATTCAGACATTTCCATAGTCTTAGAACTGTGAATTTGCAACCCAATAAATACCCTTTGTATAAGCCAATCCATTTTTCATATATCCCTACATATTCTGGTAGTTTTAGTAAACCAAAACAGTGGCAAAAGGGATTTAAATTTGCAAATGGAGTTGAGTTGACTAATCAGCTAATGTTATCATGGGAAAATTTTCCTGGATTATTCAGATGAGCCCAATGTAACCCCATGGGTCCTGAAGAGTGGAAAAGGGATGCAGAAGAGGTAGCTGTGATGATGAAAGAGTGTTCAGGGATATGTGAAACATTGCGGGTCTTGAAGAAGGAGGAAGGGGGCCATAACTAAAGAATGCAGGCAGCCTTTAGAGGCTGGAAAAGGCTAGGAAAGAAATTTTCTCCTATGTTCTCCAGGAGGAACCCATGCCTGTTGACACCCTGATTTGAGCCCACTGACTGAGACCCAAGCTGGAATTCTAATCTACAGGCCCATAAAATAATAAATCTATTTTGTTTTAAGCCACCAGTTCATGGTAACTTATGACAGTAGCCATAGAAAACTAATATACTCAATTCCATAGAGAGATCCCATGTTGGGCACTTGATGTCTGTACATGCATTGAACTATGTCACAGAACAGGAAGCCCAAGCTTAGGGAACATGAATCTAAGTTAGTTTGGTTTATTGTCTATTACTAACCAGACTAACTTTTATCCCAGAAGGAGATATTAACTTTATTAAATTAGACAATAGCCAAACTTTTCTGCAGAATGAGAAACTATACATATCCCACATCTGTCTACTAAGCAAACATTCTTGAAAAATAGTTTGGAACAAAGGTACTGTCAGTGCCTCTGCTCACAAGACATGATATATTTAAAAACAAATAAGTAAACAAAACCTTATTATGGTAAATCTATTGTAGTGTGGCCAGAGTCTTCAATTTCTCAAGCCATGATTTGGAGATTGTTTTTGCACAACAGGAAGATCTGAGTTATTTGTGCCACTTACACACTCAATATTCTTTAAGATTTCAGTGGGGACAGCCTCATTTTCAAGGTTTCAAGTATTTTCATTCTTACTATATTTAGCAAGTCACTCTTTGTTTCAACATTAATAATTGAAATAAAACCTCAAGCTCATAGATGTTATAACATTGTGGGAGTAAGAGGTTGATTCCACTATCCAGTGAGAAGGCTGGGTCTAACACGTGTGAAATAGAAAAGACAGATCTTAGCACTGGGTCTAACCTCAAGAAACTATCTGCTCTAACCCTGAGCTTGAGGAAAGGCTCTTATGTAATTTGATTAAAAATTTTAAATGACTATTTCACAGTGATCCACTGTTCTTTCATGACAGTAATTTTGAAACTATACCTCTCAATTATGTGTGGAGGTGTGGGTTATGTGTACCTATGTGTACCTATGCACATTGTGTATGTGTGGATTTGTTCTCTGGACTTTCTAGACCTGCATTAATCAAAGCAGTTCCAAGTTCATATGTTGTCTTCCAAATTAGATTTTGTTTGAAGAAAGGGACACTGGAAAACTGGGGAATATCCCTTGAGGAATAAGATATTAGACAGATGAGAGTTTAAATCTTATTACTGCCTTCTAGCCATCTATTAAATTACCATAGTACTTACTTCATGAGTTTGTTGAATGATTAAGTGAGTTAATGTAAGTAAAGTTCTTTAAACAGTCCCTGGCACAAAAATGGGGAATTCATAAATGATACTTTGTATTGTCATTGTGGTAGTTAGATTCAGTTGTCAACTTGGCCGGGTGAAGGTGCCTAGTTCTGTTGCTGTGGATGTGAGCCAATGGTATGTGAACCTTATCTGTTGCTCTTTACTTCTGCAGTTGGCTAGGAGGCTGCCTGCTGTAATGAATGATGTTTGACTTAATTGACTAGTGCATAAATGAGAGGTTTCAATGTAGCACATCCCAAGCAGCTCAGCATACCTCATCTCAGCACTTGCATCTCAGCCCAGGCCTTTGGAAATGTAGAAAGGAATCACCCTAGGGAAAGTTGTTGGAACCCAGAGGCCTGGAGAGAAGGCCAGCAGAGATTGTCCTGTGCCTTCCCACATTAAGAAAGAACCTCAGTTGAAAGTTAGCTGTCTTTCCTCTGAAGAACTATATGTTAAATATTGAAAGCCAATCCATCTCTGGTGTGTTGCATTTTGGCAGCTAGCAAACTAGAACATCATTGTTGACAATATGCTATAGAGCATATAGATTTATTGAATTAAGTAGATACTATTTTAAAAGACTTTGTATATCTTTCAGTTTGTGGTGGATGCTATTTTTTTTAAAGAAAATTTCTGAACTCTCACAATAAACTAATAAAAACATTGTATTTGCAAACTAGGACTCTGAGGTGAGAAAATGGTAGACTTTGGATTTGCGGTCTGTTCTACTGGATTACAAAATGTACATCTTTAGCCAAAATAACATCTTGCTTCTAAATTATTTACCATAATTACCACAAATAACATATTATCAAGTCATTTGGAAAAAAATGAAGAACATAATAAAAAAAGTATTCTATATTTATTTTATTTTTCAGAGAGAGTCTGTAAAAATATTCTAATATCCCTTCCCAATTAGAGAAATAACAAAAAAAGGAGGAAAATAAGGTTTTCTGTGCATAACCATCAACAAATAATCAGACACATTTGGAGGAGTAGATGATTTGATGATACTGAACAGAAATCTAGGGCTATTTGCTAACATGTCCAGTCATTTGTCAATTCTGGGACCAAACATAAGGTTAATTCTTCCCTTAGATAAATTTATTTAAAATCTATCACTAGAAGAGAAATTTTACTAATAGGAAAATAAAAGTTAAATGCAAAATTCAACTTGATTGTTGTAAGAAGGACCATGAAGGCAGGAGACATTTTGATGGCTAACATGATAGAGCAGACACACATTCTCCAAAACTAGACTTCGAATGAAACACTTAGGTATGCAACACTAAAAAAAATTTAAATTAAAATTTTTAAAAGGGACTTTGCTCTGTTTACAGTGGTAAATTAACCCTTTCCTCCCATTTAAAATATATAATCAAAGTTTGAATTCCTAAATCTACAGTCAAAGTCATTTTTCTGTCATTAACTTATTAGTAAGAGCATTAGGAATTTAACAATAACCTACCTAGTCTCAAACTAATTTCCCTTGAGACCAAAAGAGATCATGATATAGTGTGCTTTCACCTGCTATTTTTCAACTGTGAAAGAAGCAATGCTTGGTGGAACCCCAGACCACCAAGAGGAGATCTATGTTATATATATTCTTCCAGTCTGTCTGAGAGAACTAAAAAATATTCTCTTTCCTTTCCCACAGGGAAACCAACGGTGAAAGAAATCAATATTTTAGCTCATTCTTTGGACCTTATGAATTTTTAACCATTAATTTTCAGAAAGGTACAGATAATAAACCTCCCTGTCTCTAGTGCCCATTTGTTCATTTGTAACTCAAAACACAAATACACACACTCACATGCCCCCACACACATCTCTTATTCATTTTACTGGTGTCACAAATTCCAAATGTTCCAGACCTTATCATTTTTGTCTTTTTGCCCCTGGACCAGACCTTAGTGGAAGGTCCAAAACGCAGGGTAACCAAATGCCATCTATTATTTTGATTTGCCAATGATGGGAAAATCATTTAGTGATCTGTTGCTCCAACCTCTAAAATATTCAGATAATTTCCAAGACATTTTTGTAGATCTTAAGCCCAAAGGGCACTGCTTTTGATTAAATAAATTTTAAGTTCTCCCTACAATGTTATTATTTCATATCCTGCCCCAAAGAAGGGGGACCATTAAGGAATCAGGGGTCTGCAAACCTGAGTGTAGCATCTAATCTTACCCCCAACTGTAATGTTACCTAATTGATCACCTCATCTCTTTAGCCCTTTATTCAAGTTGGGCACTGGTCAAAACATGGTAGGTTTGGGAGCATCCTCTTTGGAAGAATCCTTTAAGGGAGCATTTACTTCAAACCACATCTAACTATGTGTGTGTATATCTTTATAAACAAACATATGCACATATTCTTATTTCATATAAATATATAATGGCTGGAAAACCCATACTTAACCAACAGAACTGAAACAAATTTATTTGGAGATTTTTTAAATGACTAGATTGATTAGAAATGTTCTGATACTTAACACTGGCCTGGCCCACCATCAGTCAGGATTGTAGTGAGGACTGAATGAAATGCTGCACATCCTCAGCCTTCCTTTCTCCAAGGACCACAGGACCCTCAGTTCTCTCATTGCAATTCAGATGTACATGCCTGAGGCAATTCTGGCTGGGAATAGATGTATAAAAGGTATTCCATTCTTCCAGGTGAGGGATAGTTTCCCAGACCCGGCATCCACTCAGTTAAAAAAAAAAAGATGCTGGACTTACTCAATTACTGCTATGCTTTGGTTCCCCATGCAGTCTGCCTGGTTACCCTACTTGGCCTCCCAGTTCCCTACTATTAGGAATTCTTCCTGAACACTGTCAGACTTCTCTATAACCCTGTCAGACTTCTCTATTTGGAACTAGACTGTTTTTTTGCTGCTTGCGGCCTGGTACTCTGAAATATATGGTTACATCCCAAAAAGGTTCCTTGCCTTCCACCATCCTTCCACCCAATTTCTAAGATGGACAGCCTGTGAAACCCTCTTGTCTGTATTCCCTGCATGCTGTGCTGGATATTCTGGTCTCCCTGATAGAGTAAGTAACAACTGATGGCTTGCACCTTAGACACTGTGTCCCAGGCTGCCCAAAAGCCTGATGCTGAGATACATTCCCCATGTTTCTCATAATGCTCTCTTAGCTTTTCAATCTGTCACCCAGGCAATGCCCAAAATGTTTTAACACTAATGGTAAACAGACTCAAATGATATCACAGCTCTAAGTACAAATATTACAGGTTGGATACATTCTGGGAATCACAGTAAATTGTGACTATTGGAAACTCTTGCTGGATACTGAAAAAGAACAGATTTACTTGCAATCCAAACTCCAAAATGTCTATCTGGTTATCTCATTTGCATCACAAACTCATGCTCAAAATCAAAAGAGATGGTGCCTCTTTCTCTTCATGGCACCATCATCATCATCTTCAGAAGTCACTGGTTATTTCCCTCTCCCACTTTCATGCATATCCACTCCCATGCCCTCTACCACCACTCCATTTCTCATTCTTATGACTTCACTCGACCAAATGCTAATCATCAGACACTCCTACAACCTACACATTTTCCCCTACAGCCCAGGATATGTATCTGCCCTGCTCATGGCCTATAATGTTTTCCGTTTGTGCAATGAACATGCTCAAGCTTCCTCAGCTTCCATTTATTCTGGTTATATGGCAGCCTCATCCACCACCACTTGGCATTTAGACAGCACTGAACAAGGGCTTACATAATATAACAGGTACTTACAGGTTCCCATTTAACAGGTACCACTCATAGTTCCTCATACAACATCTGGCATATATATACTCAATAAATACCTGTAGAGCAAATGGCCAAAGGAAAGGTCAAAAGGCAATATACAGAGAATAAACCTGAGAAACTAAGTGATCTGTAACTCATGACGAAAACATGAAAAATGCAGTGGTCAGGAAGATCAAACCACTGCTTAAAATTGTTTGGAAACAACTTATGATGTGGTAAACCTGCAATCCAAAACTGTGGAGAGCACCTCATTGATCAAATGGCCTCAGGTGCTCTGATTGCTGGCAAGTAGTGGGTTTCAATGTTAGCTGATTCTTGGATAGCAAAAGACAGGGAGAAGAATTTTCCTTAGCATCAGGGTGAAGTACAAAAGTAAAATCAATTATAATTACAAACACTGCCTGAGCTTCTACTCTGCCAGGTACTGTGTGCCATCCATTTCAGCTCATTTAATCCTCAGAACAATTCCATGAAAATGACACAAGCACATAGTTACTGAGTGGCCATAGAAGATCATATTCTTGTCCCAACTCTTTGCTCGCTCTTCTGTAGGGAGTGACACATCTGTGTCTGTGTCCATGCAGGAGAAGTCTACTTCTATAACCTACTGACATAGGCTTGACCACGTGATTTGCTCCAGCAAATCTCCAGCATGAGTGGATTCAGTGTATGCTGAACTTCTGACAGAAGTTTTAAGAGTCATTGCAGGTTTATATTAGCTACATGGAAAACAGCATATCCTACATAAGGATGCATTCAGCATGGATCCTAGAATAAGCAGAACTATGACCAATGCTCAGCCTAATACATAATGTTAGCAAAAACTAAATCTCTGTCATTGTCAACCACAGAGACTTTGTGTGGGCTGCTATTACACAAAATTTAATATTGGAGCCAGAATTCACACCCAGAGACTGCATTGTTAACCATTACATTCTTTTGCCTCTATATGCCCTATTATTAGAAGAGGCCTTAGGACTACTTAGGTTAGGTTCTGTCCCCTCCTTCCTGAAAGCTGGAATCATCACTTGGGAGGCAGTTAGAAATATGAAATCTTGACCCCTACCCAGAAATACGGTATCAGAATCTGAATTTTAACAAAACCCCCAGACTGCATGTTTACAGAAAAGTATAAGATACGCTGGTTTAACACATCTGCATTAATGTCCCACATCATTAAAAGATCAAAGGGCCATGAATGGAAAATGAACATCCACTTATTTTCATTATCTCTTAGAGATCAAAGGGGAGGAACTAAGGGTTGTAACTACCATAATCAGACTGTAAAACATTCTAGTATTTGCTCTAGCCATCAAATAATGCCCTTTGATGGAACAGCTCATACTTCATTGTTAGCTATGCTGTCCTCTTGTCCATAACTCAATGGCTCATTTATTGAACAAATAAACATCAGAGTCTTATTAGCCCTCATTAGGGGCTGTTAGCATGTGAATAAAATTACTTATTGTATTTATCTTTGCTCTCCTGTTCCAAGGTCCCTTTATTGGTTTATCATCCTTTTGATGACTGACAATGACCATTAACCATGAAAGAAAACACCATAGCTTCCCAAAACAAGTTATCATCTTAGTTAGAAGAGGAATTCAGTGTCATGGTCTCTTCTCCCAATAGTTCTAAAGCCCTTAGGCAGTGAACCAGAACCTCAAAGTAGAAATGGATAGAAATAACGACCTTTCAAGATGGCGGGCAATACAGGTAGAATAACTCGTGCATCTGAGACATGTTCTCCCTAGTAAAAGCTAAGGTTTTTGACAGGCTGGTTTATGAATAAATTCATGAAATGAGACATTATGAAGTGAAGTCATCAAAATTACTACAAAATGTATACTTCAAATGCAAACAGCCAGGGAAAAAAAGTTTACTTATTATGTAGAATACATTATCAGTATTTCAGAGTGCAGCCACTATAAACATTTGTTTGGGATTTCTTTTATGCAATTATTGGAGTATAAGCAGAGAGAGAGCTAAGTGGAGAAATTCTAGAAACCTGGAAGCTAAAAGGATCTGATTTATATCCTAATTTATCAGTTTATAATATATTAGAGAGATCATATCACGGACATCACTATCATATAGGAGATGGAACCCATGTACTAAGGGGTTTCTCTTTATTATCTAGAGCAAAAATAAACAAATGAAAAACAACCCTTCAATAAATACAAATTACATTTTTAGGTATTTACTTCACAATATAGGTAAATGCACATGTATGGATGCACATAATACAGTCCTTATATATATTTGAACTAAGCCAGGAGCTTTTAAACATGAGATTATATGGTTAAACTATCAAAATAGCCAACAGAGAGCCTTATGGTAAAAAACATATTAAAGGAAAATTCTTAACACAGAATGAACTAAGCAGCTGGTTAAAATCAGAAACACTTTTCATCTGCCATGAAGAAGGGAATACACATTCAATCCAAAAGGAAAAGGTGGTTGAGACCTGGTATGTGATCAACATGGAGGGAAAGGAAACTCTTTTTTTTTTATTAATTAAAAAAATTAACTAACAAAACATTTAGAAATCATTCCATTCTACATATACAATCAGTAATTCTTAATATCATCACATAGTTGCATATTCATCATTTCTTAGTACATTTGCATCGATTTAGAAAAAGAAATAAAAAGACAACAGAAAAAGAAAGAAAATGATAATAGAGAGAAAAAATAAAAATAAAAAAACTATACCTCACATGCAGCTTCATTTAATGTTTTAACATAATTACATTACAATTAGGTAGTATTGTGCCATCCATTTCTGAGTTTTTGTATCCAGACCTGTTGCACAGTCTGTATCCCTTCAGCTCCAATTACCCATTATCTTACCCTATTTCTATCTCCTGATGGTCTCTGTTACCAATGACATATTCCAAGTTTATTCACTAATGTCAGTTCATATCAGTGAGAGGAAACTCTTTAAATAGTAGGAAGTAGTATTATAGTAACAGAGAATAGAAATCACCACAGATAAACCCAAAAATAAAAAGACAAGTAGTTTAGATTATGTGAAATTATATGAAATTTAATAAGTTAATTATCAAAAAGTCATCATAAATAAAGTTAAGAGGTAAATAATGACCTTGAAAAGTATATGTATGTGTTACAGAATTAATAACCCTAATACACAGAAAAATCTCACAAACCTACTTTTCAAATAACACACCAAAAAAGAAATGGGCAAAGGGCATGACTAGACAGCAATAAAATTCTGAGTGAAACTATGGGGAATCAGCTAAGTAAACTGTGAAAGATACGTATAATAAAATAGAATGCTGCCATTAAAAATCACATTATAGGAGATTATGTACTGGTGTGGGAAAAATGTTCATAAAACAGTAAAAAAATCAGAGGACCCCCTAACTATGCCTATCTGACAAAAGACATTTCACAGCATCTGTCTCTACATTATTGAACTATACATGTTTTCTTGTTTGTTTTTGCTTTGTGTGTTTCATGAAGTTGATAAATTACATTGTTTATCAATTTAGAAAGTAATAAGGTTATAAAAATATCTATGTTTTATAATTGGAGCAATTTAGGTTAAATACTTTAGCATAAATGAGAGAGAAGAGTCCATTCCCAAATTCTATAAAATCATAGCCTAAGCCAATGAAATGCTGTCTTTCAAGAGTATAAACAGCATATTTCAGACAGACGCCACTACCCTAAACCTACATCGACATTTAGCTATCATCAGCCTTATCTATAAGCAAAGACAATGTTGTAGCACATATGTAAAGAGAAATCTTGGACCAAAAGGGAGCTCCATTTCCTTTATTCCTTTAAATATAAAGCCTATATTTACAACATTCATGGCTCTCTTGCCAAAATATTGGCTATGTCCTGCAGGGAGCTAAACTGAAAGAACCAGAAATTGCTAGAGATTTGGATAGGAAGATACCTCATCACCAAACATGAAGCTACACTGCCAAGAGGTCAAGATAGGAACAAACACGTTGACTCAATGTTATTGCTGGTATCACATCCCTTATGCAGGAAAACCAAAACTAATCCACCATGATGGCTGATCTGTGAAACATGAGAAGAAACCTCAAAATAAAATATATACAACATTAGTTTCCTGCTATTGTTGTAACAAATAACCACAAATGTGATGGCTTAAAACAAGACAAATTTATCATCTTACAGCTCTGGAGAATAGAAATCTGAAATCAGTTTCATTGGATTAAAGTCAAGATGTCAGCAGAATTGGTTCCTCCAGGCTCTGGGGAAGGATCTGTTTCCTTGCCTTTTCTCTTCTAGAGGTATTTCTTGGTTTGTGACCCCCTTCTCACATCAAACTACCTCTTGCTGCCATCACATCTCCTACTCACCCTCTGATTTCTTGCCTCCCTCCTACAAGGATCCCTGTGATTCCAACAGGCCCATGACACAATCCAGGAAAGTCTCCCCATCTCAAGGTCCTATCTTAATTACATCTGCAAAATTCCTTCTTCCATCTTGGGTAACACTCATAGGTTCTGGGCATTAGGTTATGAACAACTTGGGGGAGTAACTATTCAGCCCATCACATCTACCAACCACAGGGGCAAGGCAGAGCCTACAGATTTTGTTAGATCAGCAATTTGGTGCATTTTTGCCAATAAAAAGTGGCAAGAAACTATCATTCTCTTCAGAAGCAAAAAATTGAAGGTGAGTAAGATGAGTCAGTTTCTGGAGAGAAGACAAATCCTCTTCGCTATTTCTTGTTCTTTCCCCACATCTACAGTGAGTGCTGCACAGTTGAGAACTTGCATATTTTTTAAAACGATTATGGAACATCTGCCATATGGAGGATACAGATGTGATCTCCAGCTTTTGCTTTACAAATGCAAATGATGCCTTTCACTTTCTTATCACCTCTCTTTGCCAAGAAGACAGAGATGATAACATCATTCTGCCGTGTGAGCACATACATGCACCCAACTGCCTACTCCAAGCCTGAGAAAATGCCCAGGGAAGGACAACTAACACAATCAATGGAGGTGATTCAAATTCTGTTAAAGACAAATATAAGATTGCTTAGATTCTTTCACGTGAAAGGGCCACCATATACAGTCCATTGATTTGTGGGTTACTTTTATCACAGCATCAACCCCCAGTAACAATCTCAACTTGCAGCCTTACTTTCACCCTCTATTCATGGTCCATCATTGTAAAGGTAACATATTTGCATTTCTATCATCATTAAATCTCTGAATTGTTGAGTGGAATTAGTGATTAACAGATTATGCACACTTTAAAATATTGGCCTCCAATTTGAATAGATTAGGAGGAAAGGAAGCAAGGGATTGAAGGAGAGACAGAGGAAGGGATGGACAAAGAAAGACCTCCTTCAGTTCTTTAACTGGATAAAATCACACAATGGGAAGATTTGTGCCATAACAAATTTATGGTCACCATCCCAACATGGTCCGTTTCATGTCTCACACAGTAGTGCTCTCTCTTGCTCTCCAAAATTACAATTATACCTTCTCTACCCTCCTCCAATCTTATCTACAATATGCTTAAGGGGGAAACCCACTTTGTCAAATCTACAAACACTGCAGCACCATTCATTCTTCTCTTGCTTGGGGTAGAGTAAAAGCAATGATCTCATCATTACAAGGCCTCTCCACTCCTCTGGTTACATCCACAGGGATGCAACAGGCTTTCTGGACCTCTGCATGTGGAGGTGGGCTTCAGTCTACAAACTTTCCCTCAAATGGAAGAACAAAAGGTTGTTCTTCTTGAAAGGTAATAAAATTCTGGGAAAAAAGCCCTGTTTATGGCAAGACTTTGGCTTCTTCCTCTTTCTGTCTCCTGTTTTCCTCAGCTGACTATGATTCTTCACTGACTATGGTCACCATTTAAATATTCTCATGTTCTTCCATCTGAAGATGCCCTTTTCTCTATCCACACCATCTCCTCCAACTACTAACTATCTTTCCTCACCTCCACTCCCAGGAGGCCTCCCCTGAAGGGATATAAACAGCCCAGACTTCACTGCTCTGGAACTCCACAACCCAGTCTTCCTTCTGCCATGCTGGCATCTTTAGGGATTCTATCCTGGGTCTTCTTCTCTTTTTGCTCTATACTTCCTCTTCTGGGACCCAGGCACACCCAGTGTTTAAATTATTATATTCATTGGTTAAATTACCACTATCCTAACTAATCTTGAAACCACATTGCCAAGTCAAGATGGGAATTAACACATTGACCCAACCAACTCTCTACTCTACCCAGGTCTGCCTTGTGAGCTCCAGACCCACACTTACAACTACTCATTCATTCTCCATTTGAATGTATTCATAGGCATTTTAAGATGACCAGGACCATACCTGAACTTAAGTTTTTCCCTTTTCCACCCCCAAAATCTTCCCTATCTCTGGGAAATACATATGTACCCAGCTGTCCAAACTAGACTTTTCTAAATACACCTGAAATAGGCTCACTTCTCCTCAACTGCAATATCCCATCCTTGTCAAACTACCATTCTCTTTCTCCCAGCATGCTTTAATGACCTATTCTTGGCCTTCCAGAATCCACTCTTCACTTTGCAAATCCATTCTCTACTTTTCTAAACTGTTAACATCCTATACTGATCTCATCATATTACTTTCCAAGTTAAATGCTTTAATATAACTGCCCAATGGCATTTGCATAAAACTTAATGCTTAACATGAGCTAACTATCTCTTTATAATCTGGGCACTGCCTATTTCTTCAGCCTTATTTTGTACCACTTTCTGCCCCCCTTCTTTAAGAATCCCCTTTGTTTGCTCATTCACATCTTCTCTGCACACTGTTCTCTGGCCAATGGGGCTTTCCAGAATGACCACATCAATGAGCTGTCTCTAGCTTCTGGCTTCCAGTAGTCTCAGAGTAATGGGAACCTCCAAAGGAGAATAAAAAGTAAAATTAGTTGTCTATCTCCCCCATCTCTTTCCTTAATGGGTCTCCCAGCTCTCTGTATCCACTCCTGTCAAGGTGGCCCTCTCTGCAAGATGCTCTGAAAACCCTCCATCATCCCATGATACCTTCAGGTCTAAGCTCAATGAAAAGCTGCTTCCAAGGCCCAGGTCACTGCATGTCCTTTGTGCTTTCCTCATGTCCAGCCCACAGCTTTCCAAATGGTGACTTCCTTCAGCACTCCTCATGTTTTCTAATCTGGTCCTGCTGGTCTTTTCTCAGACCTTTCAGGGTTCCATGTTTGTTTTCCTGAAGGCCTCCTTCCAAACAGGACTGGTCCTTCAGCCTCGCCCAACCACAGACTAGAATAAGTCCCCTACTATATGTTCCCAAAGTGTATTCAACTCTGCTGCTGATCACTCTGAAATACCATTATTTACTCCTCTGTTTTCTGTCATCTCCACAGGGGCAGGGACCATGTCCTGGTCTGCACAACTCTCCCAATGCTTGACACAACGCTGGCACTCAATCAGTATTTGTTGACTGACAAACTCATTTCTCCGAGTCTACTGGCAGTTACATAATATTTTACCTGGCAGTTGACTGACATGCTACACAAATAAGATTTGGATGACTTTAGGTAAAATGTGATGTAATTTATTTCCAAATCTTAGAGGTATTCAAAACTCATCCTCCATTTTAACACTTAGGAGATCAAAACAAAACATATGAATGCTAAAATAAGTAAAACTATATTCAAAGGTCAGATTCCCATTAGTTACTGCATCACAGGAAATTAGTCTTTCATACTAGACCAAAGGTAATGTATACTGAAAACCACTATAAATACTTGATTAGTGGTCTATTCTTATTAAACTCTGTTGTTGGCTGACCACCTAACCTATATGGTAATTCCTTGTCTATACAGAAAACATCTATGTCCTATAAACTGAGATCTATACCTGCTTCTCGTACCTGCCTCCATCTAGGTCAGCCTCCTGAACCTTTGAATGGACACTCAGGAACCAGTTCCATTTGAGGCCTTTTGATGAATCCCTGAATTTTATCAACCAAATTGCAGGTTATTCGTCCTCCTACTAACCCACCCCTCTAGAGGACAGTCCTTCTGTCCACTTCCCCTGGGAAGCTTCAATCCATCCCTGGAGTTGCCCACTCCTAAAAAGTAACCACAATTCTCCTACCTCTTCACCAGCAGACTAAGAAGAGCTTACTCAGTTGAAGCACCTGGCAATATAAAGGTTAACAAAAAAATTAAAGGGAATAATCTTGCAAGTGGGACCAAGGTAAAATAATAGCAAAGTCAGAACTACAGAGTGGCCGAGTCCTGGCAGGAGCAAAAGAGAGAAAAGAGAAAAGAATGGAGTGGGGAAAGGGAATCTTGAGGTATAGCAATGAGGAGGAAACAGAAGACTGAATTCCTATTACCTTTCACCATTATACATCTAGGAGATAATTTAGTATGTTATAATTATTATCTCATAAGCCACAAGTACCCTTTGGCTATGTGTCTACTGTGTGAGTTTTTTCTTTAGAGGTCTGGCTTTCATTATCTGTACTGGATGCTATGGACTGCTGTCCAGATGCCCATGTTGGGACTAAGGTACTCATTCCCCCATTTGTGAAGTGTATTGGCTTTAGACAGCTCCCATCTGAATCCCTCCTGGGACTCAACCCCAGCAAAAAGAAGCCACCCCTCTTGAGACATCACACATCCAATGTCTGGACAATGGAGACACAGAGCCAAACTACCTCAATTCAGGACATCTCTAGATCACCTTCTCAGCTCCAGAATTCCTCACGGGACCAGCTGAGGTCCTGTAGGCTTCCCTGTGCTGCCTTTCCCCTACCCATTCTTCACTGCTTCAATTCCTCACAAAGATAACATTCCTGAGAGAATTGCCAAAAAAAAAAAATTCCTGCATGCAAATCTACCCACTTAGAGTAGACTTTCCTGGAACTCATTTAAGATATTAACCCTCCTTATTAAAAATATTAAACAATAGGAGCACATCCCAATTGTTCTTCAGTCAGCCAGCATCTCTATCTACCAGGCCTCAGAGAAATCAACTGGCCAAAATTTGTCCACTAAAGATTCCCCTTTGACCTTGAGATACTAAGCAAGCTGGGCCTACATACAATCATTATTATTTTAAAATTGGAAAAGACTGAGAAGGTCACCCATCTATCTATGACTCAGTGTAGAGTGGAACCATCCCTAGAATACAAGCCATGCATAGACTGCTCACCCTTTCTACCTTATAGAGACTTAATCCATGTCGGCTCAGTCTAGACTCTAATTTGTACTCCAGAGACCATCCCCACATCTTCTGCATTGATTCAATTCCAATGTCAACTTGACTGTTCTTGAAGGATCTTCAGTAAATCTTCCTGATTGAACAAGACCTTTGCCCTGATGTAGGACACAGTCTGCACCCACCCAACTCTGTTCTTTTGGGAGCTATAACTAAATGTCCAGTGTGCCTGAGGGCAGCACAAAGGAGACAAGAGGAAGCAGTAGCCATCAGGTCTCAGGGCACAGCTAATAGCCCATAAGGTTGGATAAGGGCAGTATCTTGTGTGGGTTTTCCCAGTAGCAGATGCTAATGCAAGGATTCTTGTATGATGTATTGACTATCCTTTTCACCCAGGGAAGGAACATTATCGAACTTGCTATCATAGTCAGCACAGGAGCTTCATCCTTCAGAATAACTCTGGGAAATAGTATAGAACCCATGCCTCAGAATTCTTATGTGAGACTTGAGGGAGTTGGATTATATAAACACTGACCATAGCCAATTCTCAGTAATTGGTTGGGGGCTGCACTGGGGAGTGTTCATTCTCTGGCACTTCCAGCTTCTACTGTATAGACAGACTGGCCTTCTGGACAAAACCCACAGGAACTAAGATACAGATACATGTGGCTGGAAATCTTCAGACAACATTGACAATAAGTTCTGGGCCACCTGGGCATGTGCAGGCAGCACCTGCTATGGGAAGACACCATGTAAGACCAATATGCCTGCATCCCCTCCACTGCAGCCCTCTCCAACACTGTGCAGACTGGTTTTACTTGGTTTCCCACTGAAGACTCCCTCCCCACTGTGGTTGTGAAAGTGTGCAGGTACTCTGATTTTAACAACCTGTTTCAGAACAATCAGAGGGTAGGACAAGAGGTACTGGTGTTGATTTCCATATCCAGAGATATCTACATTACTCCTCTTTCTGTACAGCTTTCTTCAAAAAACAATCAGAAACTATAAGCAAGAAATCTGAATGAACATTTCACCAAAAAAAGATAGGCATATAGTCAATGAACACAGGAAAAGATGCTCTATATTATTAGTCTTTAGGGAAATACAGATTTAAAACCACATTGTGAAACTGCTTCATACTCACTGGGGTTGCTCTAGTGAAAAAAGACAGATGATAACAAATGTGGGTGAGGATATGAAGATAGCGGAACTCATACATTGCTGGAAGGAATGTGAAATGGTGCAGCTAATTTGGACAGCGATCAGTTTCTTAAAATGACAAACAAAATTTTCATATTTTATTCAACAATTCCATCCCTTTGTACTCCCCTAGGGGTTCTAGTTTGCTAGCTGCCAGAATGCAACATACCAGGAATGGAATGGCTTTTAAAAAGGGGAATTTAATAAGTTGCTAGTTTACAGTTCTAAGGCTGAGAATATGTCCCAGTTAAAACAAGTCTATAGAAATGGCCTATCAAAGGCTTCCAGGGAAAGATACCTTGGTTCAAGAAGGCCAATGAAGTTTAGGGTTTATCTCTCAAGTGAGAAAGCACATGGCGAACACAGTCAGGTCTTCTCTTTTGGCTGGAAAGGCACATCTATTATCATTCTCTCCTGGCTTCCTGTTTCATGAAGTTCCCTGCGAGATGCCTCCCTTCTTTATCTCCAAAAGTCACTGGCTGGTGGACTCTCTGTTTCATGGTGCTGCAGCATTCTCTGCTCTCTCTGAATCTCCTGCTTTCTCCAAAATGTTTCCTCTTTCATAGGATTCCAGTAAACTAATCAAGATCCACCTGAATGGGTGGAGACACATCTCCATCTAATCCAGTGTGAGAACCACTCTTGATTGAGTCACATCTCCAGGGAGATGATCTAATTACAGATTCAAACATATGGTACTGAATAGGGATTAGAAGAAATGGCTGCCTTTACAAAATGGGACTAGGATTAAAACATGGCTTTTCTAGGGTACATGTATCCTTTCAAATCAGCACACCAGAAGAAATGGAAAGGTGTTCACACGAAGACTTTTACACAAATATGTACATCAGCATAATTCTTAGTAGTCAAAAAGTGGAAATTACCCAATGCCCATCAGCTGGTAAGGGAATAAACAAATTGTGGTATAACTATACAATGAAATACTCTTTGGCAATAAAAAGCAGTATATATGCCACACATAGATGAACCAATATAATATTATGCTAAGTGAAAGAAGGCACATGCAAAAGATCAATTAGCATATGATATCATTTATATGAAATGTCCAGGACAGGTAAATCTATAGAGATAAAAGGAAGATATCTCTGCTTTCCAAAACTGTGGGGATCTGGGGGGGGGGGAATGTTGTAGTTTTAATCTGTTATGTACCCCAGAAAAGGCCATGTTCTTTTATCCTTTCCTGTGGGTGCAGACCTATCGTGGGTGGGACCGTTTGATTAGGTTATGTCTGTTGAGATGCAACCCACCTCTTTTGGTGGTTCTTAATCCTCATACTGGAGTCCTTTATAAGAAGATAAATATATACAGAAGCCAAGAGATCAAATCAAGAAAAGCTCTCAGACAAAAGCCCCAGGGAAGCTAATAGAGGACTTGCCGAAAACAGAAAGGAAGCCACTAAAGTCAGAAGCTGAAAGCAGAATCTTGCAAGTGAAGAACCAGGAGATGCTGGCCATATGCCTTTCCATGTGACAGAGATGTCCCAGATGGCAGTAACCTGTCTTCAGAGTCCAGGTATCATCCAGTTGATGCCTTGAGTTGAATGTTTTCATGAGCTAAGAATTGTAAACTGTACATTAATAAATTCCCATTGTAAAAGCTAACCTATTTTTGGTATATTGCATTTCAGCAGCTTTAGCAAACCCAAACAGGGGGGAAATGAAGAATGATTGCATAGGGCCACGGTGGCTCAGCAGGCAAAAATGCTCGCCTGCCATGCCAGAGGACTGGGGTTCGATTCCTGGTGCCTGCTCATGTAAAAAAAAAAAAAAAAAAAGAATGATTGCATAAAGGATCAGTGTGGGGTGACAAAATGTTCTAAAATTATATTTTGGTGACAGTTCAAAAAGTCTTTAAATTTACTAAAAATCATTGAATTGTATGCTTAAAATGAGCAAATTATATACCATGTAAATTATACCTCAAGAAAGAAGTTAAAAATTTTAAAAATTAAATTAAAATCTAGATAGGAGACCTGTGATGGCTCACCACAGACCATACTCTGACTTGTACTGCAGTTACTTGACATATCTGTATTCCTGCAAAAACATATGATTCCTAAGTACAGGCATTCTGTGCCCTGCCCCCCATCTTTGTTGCATTCTTAGCAGAGTATCTTTCCTATAGTGAGCATCCTATAATTATTTGTTAGAATGAATTAAACTCTGGAGGAGAGAAGAAAAGGCATTTTAAGGACATTGAAATAATGTATTTAACAAAGATAAAAAAAAAAACTTTCTCCCCAAAATGGCAATTAGCAAGTGAGTTACACAGATGGCATCTAGGAAACGTGAGGTGACATGGGTGAGAAAAGTAGACATGACATTTAGGTAGAGACAGGCAAGTGGGTCTTTTGGGGGAGGAAATATCAATAGTGGATGTGGCATTGACTCCTGACTTGAGGCCAGATGACAGCACTCCCATGGAAGGGGCAGCCTTCTGCTCTCCGCAAAGCCAAAGGCTGCTGGATCCTCAAATGAACTGTCAGGTTAACATCCTCAAGGCCAAATACATGGACGAAGCTGAGAGCTGGAGCTGCCCTGCTCTTCAGACTGAAGGTAACCGTGCATCTCCCTCCGTAATTACATCAACTACGGTAGCCTCTATCCTCATGAAATCTGTCACTGGAACCACCAGAAATAGCTGGAATTTTGTAACCCCAGGAACAGAATAAGATTAGTGTACCAACCTTCAGAGAAAGCTCTCAGGTGACCAGAAGTTGTTGGATTTTTGTTTTGTTTTGCTTTCTGCCTATGGAAATGAACTAAAACAAGGCATGGGACTAACATAAAATGGAGATAAATTTATTAAAGCTCCCCTTAGCCTAGGAAGCCCCCCTATTCCTGATGGGTTGGCAAGCCAGAAATTTAGGTTGTGAAGTCAGAGAGATTGAGAGTTGGATGCTGGTCCTATTATTTATTAGCTGACCCAGATTTACCCCCCTGAACCTCAGTTTTCTTATTTGTACCATTGGGATAGTAATAAAAATCTTCTACTTGGGGTTATTGTAAATACGACATGAGATGATGCCCTGTGCCTAGTACAAGCATGGGGAAAAGCTTAACTGGATACTATCAAACCTCCATTAAAGAATATTTCATTAAGTTAAATTAATGGAAGCCCTGGCCCAGACTGTCATCAAATGAATTGGGAAGGTTTGGTGTGTTTTTGCCCAAAAGGCCATCCAGTCCAGGGGGCCAGAGAAGACAGGGAGTTTGATTTCAGTACTTCCATGCTATTACATGCAGAGTCAAGGAGGAAGTATAGGAGCCCTTAAATGATATTTTAAACACAGAGTGAGATTTTGAGGATATCATGTTCCAATCAGAATCTCAAAATTAGTATTCATCTTGCTGGATTTCAGATAGCCATTGTTAGGTCTGGGGAATAAGGGAGGGCTCTATGGCTGGAATCATGAAGTCACTCCAGGATGAGAGGGGGCCCTTACAATCAAGGCCCTAGTGCAGCAAACATCTATTCATGGACATCTAACCACCAGCTGCTCAACCCACTAGAATAATAATCTTTTGTTTAATGTGCCACCCCTTTCATGTCATCATCTGATCCCTGCCCTTAAAAACTGCACTCGCCAAAGCCCATGCACAGGCTCACCTCACTCCCCCTTGGGTTCGTGAGCTCTGCCAGGGAGTGCAGCCCAGTAAAGCACACTCATTTGCAATCCTTTCATCTACTTTCCTTTCTCTCAAATACCCCATATCTTTAAACCTTTCAGCCATCATTTCAAATAATTACTTATTTTTTAAACTTTAACCTGCCAAGAATAAACACAGACCTCACTCTGTCAAGTGAATGAGTAACAGATGCATAGATGCCTGCTGAATTTTAATTATCCTCATTTTTCCTGCAAGTTGATCAACATATGAAGAGGTTTAAATTTCATCCATAGCTAGACCTCACTGTGATGGTTGAAGCTGTTTGTACCCCAGAAAAGATCATGTTCTTTTAATCCATTCCTGTGAGTGCAGACCTACTGTGAGTGGGACCTTTGTTTAGATTATTTCAGTTTATGTATGCCCCAGATGGATCTTAATCCTCTTATTGGAGTGCTTTAAAAGAGGATAAAGCACAGAGAGAGGCTCAGAGAAGCTCACAGAAAAGAGCAAGAGAGCCCAGTGAAGCTGAGAGGGAAAGCCAGAAGCTGAAGGCAATGAAACCTAGAAGAAAAGGCCCCACAGACACCATGTGGCAGAAGAGCTGAGGATCACTTGTAGCCATTCTTTGGGGAGAAAGCTACACCTTTTTATGCCTTGATGTGGACATTTCCATGACCTCAAAACTCTGAGTTTGTAAGTTATAAATCCCGATTGTAGAACCCAGCCTATTTCCGGTATATTACATTTCATCAGCTTTAGCAAGCTAAAATACCAACCATGGAGTGAGTTTTTTTCCCCAGGAGTTGGGAATAGGAATTCTGGGGCTGGGTTATACAATGGCACATGCCAGAGGGGCAGATAAAAACTTTCTGCAGACAGAGAGTGAAACTGACACATAGAGAGAAATAAAGCAAATCATCATGAGACATGGAGGCCAAGAGAGCATCTTAGCTTTGGGTCCCTTTCCAAACATGGCCTTACCGTCTCCTTTGGCTTCATCAAGAAATCACTATCTCCTATCACACCTCCCCTTTGGCTGAGCCAGACCAAGTAGATTTCTTGATGTGGACATATTCAGGATGGGAGCCCTGTCAATCCAACAGGATGTTTTGTTCTGGCCTTTTTCCCTTCTAAGCCCCATTAGATTGTGATTCCAATTGCTGTGTTTTGTGGTATAAAAGCTCTGATGAAAACAGAATATTCCTCTTTTCTATACCTCAACCTCCTGGTATTAGGGGTAGAAGAGTCAGTTTATTATGTGAAGGGTGGAAGATCAAAAAAGGTTTTGGGGTATAAAAAATGTTGAATAAATGTAAAGTTTTCTTTAGATGTGAGGAAATAACCAAGGATGTTGGAAAGCAGAGTACTGTAGCAAACTGGGGGAAGGTCAGAACGAAAACCATAAATCCTGAAATCTGACCTCACCAACTGCCTTAACCTAAATATCAACTCTTAACTTGAAACAAACTTGTTCATTTTCACTACCGGTGGTCAGGTCCAAGCCAGTAGAGTAACTGAAAGAAAGCGATGGCCAGTTTGATCTTCCCAGGAAACCTCCTGGTGCTTACCACTTCAGTTCAGGAGCCTCCAGCTGTATCCTCACCCTGCCCCCTGATGCCTACACAATTACCCTGCCCCCACAGCTCTCAATACGGAATCATATATATTTCCCATGACACCTGGATTCCCTTTCCCTTCCCATGCTCTTATTCCACATTCATCTGAAATTGTTTTTACCCATACCCTTTATTGTATAGCGATTTTTAGGGGACAGGTTGCAGAAAGTGGAACTTGGTTTCAACTCTTAGCTTTAAAAGTGACTGGGAGAGTTACATAGATGTATCTAGATAATTAAACATACAGACTGGGAGTTCAGAGTAAAGCTGGAAATAGTAAATTTGGAAGTTATGGGCATGAAATATATCATCCAGGGAAGCATATAGAATAAAGAGAGAAGAGAGCCTGGAGTTTAGCTTGAAGGAATTCTAACACTTAATGCATGAGCTGCCAAAGCAGATCAAGACTAGAGAAGTAGGAGAAAAGCAGAATATGGGAAGTTGGAAGCCAAAGAAGAAGATACTTTCAGTAAAGAAGGAGTAGTCACCAATGCTACAAACTACTTTGAGGGCAGAAGGCTGACCACTGAATTGGAAACCTGCGAGTCAACAGTGATTTTGAAAGCAGAAAAGGGTGACTGGAGTTGGCTGATTGGATATTGAGTAAGCACAAGGCAAGCACATGGAGTAATGAGTACAGACATGTGTCTCTAGAGAAATGTGACAGATAAGTATAAGGTAGCAGCAAATAGGTCAACAACAAAGAGGCACTATAAAAGCATACAATTGCATGAAAATGCAGCCTTTAGATCACCAAAGAAAACATAATAAAAAAGATGACATGATTGAAAACAGCACAGAGGGAACACCATTTCATTCCACAGAAAGGTGGGGGTGAGCTGATTGAAGTTGAATCCATACCTCCTTCACCTGAAGACCATGGTTGGGCCACAAAAGAGGCACTATGGTGACCAAGCATAAAGCCATTCATTAACCGAAGGGACACAGCACATGAGACAGGGCCATGACTCAATGGATCTTTGGGTCACTTTCAACTTTCCAATGGTCATATCAACACAGCTGAGATTCACTGCTGCAGCCAAGATACCACATAATATCCAAGAGAAAGTTGAAAGCAGAGGCCCTGTGAAGGACATATGGCCATGGAACATCTTGAGAAGAGCCTTATCAGTGCTTCAAACAAAGAGCTGGGAGTGCCAATTGCACAATTCTCCCTGCACACAGAGAACCATTCATGTCAGGGGTTGACTTCTGTCTAGTGGCACATTTTCAACATTTAACCTTAAGGTAAAATGTAACCTTAAGAACTACTGGTGTGAGAGCCCCACCTCTTAACATACTAGAGAAAGGACCAAAGTTACAAGTGTTGAAATCTCTTCTGAAGTCTTGCTATGAGAAAAAAAAAACACTACTTTTTCTCAGTTATATCTTTAAAAGCTGGCATAAACACATGGGTTGATGAGGAAGAGAATTTTTATCCCCGTTGTGTGGGTGCTAAAAGGCTTAGCAGCAATTTTGACAAATAAATGGTTCATTGCTGTAGGAGAGATTTTAAGGTTAGTCTTGGGTTAGAGAAGGAAAAATTTGTTATTAAAGAATAAGATGAGATGTTGACCTGTACAGATGATTGACATGGAATGCTATACCCTTACTATTGTACAGGCAGAAATAGAGTCACTAGGACTATACATGGAAGGCAACTAGCTAATTTGTTCATAGGAGATAACTGATGTGCCCAAGGGCTTCACACAGTGACCTTCAAATATTTAATGGGAAAATAAAATATTTTGAAAGTCTGTCTTAGTTTCACAGCTATGATCACAAATACTATGAAATGAGTTGGCTTAAACAATGGAAATTTATTGGCTCATAGTTTCAGAGCTAGGAGAATTCCACACTCAAGGCATCAGTAAGATGACATTTTCTCCCTGAAGACTGTGGCATTCCAGGGCTGGCTGCAGTGATCCTTGGTTCTTGGCTTTTCTGTCACATGGCACTGTGCTTGACAGGCTGTTCTCCTTTCTCTCCCCGATTCCCACTGACTTCCAACTTCTGTGCCTTCATGTGGCTTTCCCTTCATAAAACCTCCTGTAATAGGATTCAGGCTTACCCTCATTCAGTTGGGCTACACCCTAACTAAAAATATCTTCAAAATGTCCTATTTTCCATGGGCTCACACCCACAGAATGGAACAATAGGTTTTGTTTTGTTTTTTACCCCCATAGGGGACATAATTCAACATACCAGAATATTGGTCTCATAGCCTTATTAATGAAAACAACAATCCTCAAGGCAATTGCAAAAGTTGAAAGTTGTGATGGCAAGTCCTGAGTTCAAAATTCAATGCAAATAAAGACAAGAACTTCAGGAAAGGCACACATTGAATCTTCTGAACATGACTTGATCTGCTTTTGAAGGAAAATATTTGAATGATACAGCCCTATAACAGAGCCTGGCAGTTAGAGCTGACAGTTCAAGGGTGAGTGGAGAAAACAATCTTATGATCACCAACATCAACCTTCCCATAATTGTCATTTTGTTTATTGCAAGTTGCAAAAATAATCATAAAGAATTAGCAGTCTTAAAGCAACCACACACCTCAATCTAAACTTTGTACATCATGACAGACCTGTCACTTGATAATTTTCTGAGAACAAATGGGAATGTGGATAGACTTCCACAAGGCAAAGCTATTTTTCCCCTAAAAAACTCATTTATTTCAACCAGCAGATGCCACTCCTGAAGCCCACAAACTGAGCTGACATGATAGTGCTTCAAAGTCAGGCCATTCCTTCCTGGAGACTCAGAAACTCTTCAGCAGGTAGGAACAAATGTATGTCCCTTTACCTACCAGGATAAAGCTGGCACCTACCTCTGCTGGAAAAGTGAAGAGATGAAACTTCCCAAGGCTAAGCAAATGTCTTCCACTCAATGAACCCCAATATGTTCTCAGGGCAGCAGTGGCTAGCCCATCTTACAAATGAAACCTGGATAAAATGGTCATAACACCATGTGCCAGACACTCCTAGCATGTCCATTCTCTTCCAGGTATTTTGGCATGCAGTATGGCCCTCTGACTTGATGGTCACAGAAACATGGTGAGATGGACATGACAAGCAGGAGGAGCCATATTTTTGGATTACTTGCACTGATCCTGAAATCAAAAGGTCTGGATTCAAATGAACACCCTCCTCTATGTGACTTTGGGCAATTTACTGAAGCATCCTGTAACTCAGTTTGCTCATCCATAAAGGGCACACAGCCATAAAATAAAGAACAGCTTTGAGAATTAAATGTGATCATCAAAGATCTCGATAGCACACCTCGCTTTTAGAGAGTGTCAGATGTGAGGTATTATTGTAATACTTGCCACCATCATTGTTATCACCACAGATGAGCTAAGCCAGCTGCAGTCCCATGAGATCCCAAAATTAGAGACAGAACCCGGAATCAAAGCTGTGGTTCCTGATATGCCTTCCACTGCACTATGGAAACAACTTCCAAAATGAAGAAGGAAGAAGTTTTATTAAAGAGTGGGAATTTTGTGCTAAATCTATTTTTAAAAATAAATGGAAGCCAAGGTCTTACAGAAAGAGGGTAGTGTGACTTAAAGCTTGGGGCAAAGACTCAGAAATGGTAATGGTATTTCCTTGACTGTCACTAACCAGATGAGGATAAATTTCAGACTCTGGTAGACATTCCTGTGTCCCAAATATTAAAAAAAGGAAAAAAGTGGGGAGTGGAGGAAGGGAGGGATGGAAGGAAGGAAGGAGAAAGGAAATAAGATAGGTGACAGCTGACTGCCTCAAAGAAGAGAATCTGCTCATTATCTGCATAACAGACATACGTCTCCCCCTAAGAACCAAGTAGACTGAAGGCCCAGCCCATGTGATTGTATTTCATTCCTTTTAAAGCAACACTATATGGTTGGCTTAAAAACACACCTATTTTCTTTTTGAGAGTATTTAGTTTTCAGATCCCAAAATAATATTTATGAGGGCTCTAACATGCTTAAATTTTCTCAAGATATAACTACATCGAGAGGAAGTTTTTTTAAAAAAGTCTTTACATACTTTCTACCTCTGCTCCTATTTGAACTTCTCTATTACATCTGATATTAATCTTAGAGGCAAATTTCTCAGCATTTAAAACTACTAAATTCAACTATGCAATAGGCAAGGATTGAAGTCTTGTATCACCAAATAATAGGCTATTCTTACTTAAAGATATGCAGTGAATTAGATTTTTTTCCTGATGCCAACAATTAGGAATGCACGCTTCCTGTTTCTAAGCAATTTCAAGTTTAATTAGGATTCACTAAGCCCCATTTGTCTTAACAGTTTGATAGCTCCAGCTTCCCCCTCCACACCCACACTTTTCATTTTTTCACACTCTTCCCCAATTGTAGTATTTTATTCCATATAAATGCCAGGAGGGAAAGGGAAACAAGCCTAAGTGCAAATCAGATCACTTGTTTCTTCTACTGAAACATGCCACTTTCAAGGCACCTTTCATGAAAGGTTATTTTCCCTTGACTGACAATCATCTCCAAGCTGATTATTAAAGTGTCTCATTGAAATGTGCGCATTTATGGGATTTCCAAGGAGGTGGACCTGAAACCCCCTGGAAGAAGAACGTGACATCAGAAGAGTCATGAGCAGGGAAGTACTCTGTTTGCCCATTTAAATTAGTTTCATCACTCATAATAAGTGTTTAAAAAAAAGCAAGCATGATGCATAATGTATTGTGTCATCATGCATAAATAATTAGTCCTGGTCCCCACCTCCCCACCTCTCAAGACTTAAAAATCTCTCCAAGTAAGCATTTTGTTCTAAAGGCTCTGACAAAAAGGCCACTTAGGGACTTTCATGCTTACAGCTAAGCAATTTGTCAACATTTGGTGGAGGGAAGAAAGCAAAAGCAGTATAACCTGCAGGGTGCATCACTTCACAGAGCTCCTGGTGACAAAGGTCCTGGGTCTTGCAGGGCAAAAATGTGGATGCAGACCTGAGCCCCATGCTACATCTCCATTCTATTTTTCAAAAAAATTGATAATTCCACAGCAGGCATTTATCCCATGCTTAAACATGAGCAGAAATGTTTACTACTGGAATATTTAAAGTTAATTGAAGGACTGGAAGTAAATGTCCAACTTAGGTGCTTCTCTCTCTTCCCACAACCCTCCGCCAAGACTTGGGGTTTGAGGTAAGAGAACATTACAGTTATTCTTTCTCCTAAATCACAGTTTTTAGGAGATGTGATAATATCTAAGATAACACCAAATTAATGTAATAACTAAAACATGGATGTACCAAAAATGAAGCTATATGTTCTTTGGAATGAGACAAGGTCACCTTAAAGTGACCAAACAATTATTTTCTAAGAAAGAGTCCCTCTTAGATTTAAAGTCTAGATCTAAATTACAACACTGAATTCCCTGTTGAAGTAAGGGAAGGAACCAAAATTTGGGATTCAGAGCACATGTGCCTCCTTCCATCCACTCAACACACACCAATGAAAGACCTAATGTTGTCAGATTCTATACCTTTTTCTAGGACTGAGTGTTCAAGAAAATCTAAATAAGGAATAATTTAGAACAGAAAGCGATGCCTAAAGGCAGATTATTTTTGGACTCATTACAAAGGGTTAATGTAAGTGATTTAATGATTAATGAAACCCAAAGGCTGAACCAAGTCACCAGAAAAAAAATCTCTTTCAGCTAATTTAACGTTTTCCATAATTGAACACAGATGGCCTTAAACCACAGTGCTATGCAGTTGCCGTACCCAGGCTTGGTCATTTTCCAGCCCATTTTCATTCTTTCCCAGACCACAAAGGCATCTCTTGTCATTAGAACATCTTCCTGGATTTTCACCTTCACTAACACTCAGCCCTGGTGGGGAGGTGGGGGGAGGGGGCAGGATAAACACCAGACACATAATGGCTGCATACATGTTTCCAAGAACACCTATATTTTTCATTCACTAAGTCAAAGATTTAGAGATAGAGGATAATGTCATCTAACGACTAATCCACCCAGACTTATAGTATAAAGAACCCATTTGACTTGGCCAAGGAAATCATCATGGGCTGCTGGGATACATCAAATAATTTCACACCCATGTATGCACAAATTGACTGGCACTGACCTCTCTGTTGCTTTCTAATTTCTTCTACATTTGCAATGGTGGAACTATCTAGGTCTGAGAGCCAGCTGACTCTGGTTTGGGTTCCTCTCTGTCTGAATTATAAGGTGCCCCATTAAAGGAGTTCATTTACATCTCTGATCCTCACTTTCTGCATTTGCCCAACAATAGGGTTAGACCAGTTGGTTCCTAAGGTGCCTCCATTCCTAACTGTCCAGAGCCCTGAGGCTCAGAGCCCTAACATGCCCTGATTGTTGATTCGGATGCATTGATAAGAAAGCTAAATGATGTCGTGTATTTAGAAATACTATTTGTTTTCTGTGCTGATTTGAAAGGATTATATACCCTAGAAATGCCATGTTTTAATCCTGATCCATTTTGTGGAGGTAGCCATTTCTTTTAATACCCATTTGGTATTATAACTTGGAAGCTTGATTAGATTATCTCCAAGGAGATGTGATTCACCCAGTTATAGGTATTAACCTTTGATTAGAGAGATGTGACTCCAGCCTTACAGATGGGTCTTGATTAGTTTTCTGGAATCTTTTCAAGAAAGAAACATTTTAGAGAGAGCCACAAGAACTGTAAGAGCCCACTCAGTCTGAGGCTTTCGGAGATGAAGAAGAAAAATGCCCCTGGGGGAGCTTCATGAAACAAGAAACCAGTAGAGAAAGTTAGCAGATGTTGCCATGTTCACCATGTGCCCTTCCAGTTGAGAGAGAAACCCTGAACTTCATCAGTCTTTCTTGAGTGAAGGTAACCTCTTGCTGGTGCCTTAATTTGGACATTTTTATAGACTTGCTTTAATTTGGACATTCTCATGGTCTTAGAACTGTAAATTTACAACTTAATAAATTTTCCCTTATAAAAGTCATTCCATTTCTGGTGTATTGCATTCTGGCAGCTAGCAAAACTAGAACACTTACTAATCAAGTGAAGTTCTCCAGTAAGACTAAATTTGACTATGATCTAACTGTGATTAAAATCTAAAACCAAAGTCTTTTTTTTTCCTTGACAATCATAGTAGCATGAAAAGGACTTCCTTCTGGTCAATTGTTCTGGCACAGATTTTGCCTTTACTAGCCTAATTATAACATAAACCTTTGTGTTTGTATAAACATCCAGGTTTGTAAAATATGTTTTAGGTAATTATAGATACAGACATAGATAAAACACGACTGGTGTCAAAGACTGAGAGTCCTTGTAAATGTCTTCATTGTAATGACAAAGCATTCACTAGGCTTTTCTTTTCTATTTCTTCCATTCTTCTTTTCTTGTCTTGAACTAAAACCCTTTACATGTTGTAAAAACTTAGCACAGATTCCAGGGTTTGAAATCTTAGCAACCATCGTTCCCTCCACCCAGCTACTTTTCTCAACAAGTGAATTCCATAGAAGTGCTTCTGAGAGCTTCTAGAAGCCTAACTGCAATACTAAATTCAAGTTCCTCCACAATCTTGCTCTGAGAATCTCTGAACCTCCTGGTTGCAAGCTCAAATTTGCTCTGCAGTCTTTTATGGACCCATAGATTACTCACTTGGAGTCAGTACCCTGCACACACATACACACATACACCATTCCCCCAACATGCCAGCCCATTCCTCAAATTGCTACCTGAGCACCAAGCCACATCCTATAGGATTCTTCTGACCTTACTCCTCTTCCATGAAACCTTCTCTGATGACTTCAGTTCACAAAGCTGCCTCCCTCCTCTAATTTTATATTTTATGTCTTTTCTGGACCATTACCAACTCACTTTTGTTCCAATTAAATTGGATTACCCAATTTATCTCCTTTTTTAACTTTGTAATATCTTGATTTTTACCAGATCATGTTCACTTGTACTTTTTCCCAGCAAAATGGCCAACTCTTTAAGGGCAGAAATCAAATGTTTTACTTTTCTTATGTTATTTTATACTCCCAAAGACTCAGTAAATATCTGCAAGTTAGTTAAGAAACACTATCTTTCTAAGAAATCCCATAAGTGAGTTTTGTTGATTTCATGACCAGTGATTAGGAACATTCAGTAACAGCAGTAGCATTCTGTATCAGGAGCAGCCTTTTTAGATAATACCAGTTCACCACAGTCTGTACTATGCTGTGTGTGTGTGTGTGTGTGTGTGTGTGTGTGTGAACACATGTGGGTGGTAAGGATAGAAAGGAAGAGAGGCAAGGAGTCTTAAAAAGAGAGATGCCCAAAATGAAACACAATAAGTTTGTCAAACAAAGTTAAGAACCCAAAGGTGGAATTTGAACTGATTTGTAAATTACTGTTATACTGGCATTACATTAAAATGAATTCTGCTAAATCTAAAATTGGCTTGAATAAAGACAGAGAGACTTTAGAAATTCACAACATGGAATAATGTTTTAACTTACAAATTTCTAAAAAACCCTACCATAGATTTCTGTGAAGCATATTGTGAGAGAGATTGGTCATTGTGGGTGATGATATTTTAAACTCATGAGCCTTAAGATTAAATTTAGTTACATTGCATAACAGATTTAGTTACATTACACTTCAAACCTGTGATTTACCCTTCTTTTGCTGGTGATTCAAAAACCTAAATAAGTTCAGACTTAAAGAATCCAAAGATTTGCTCAACTGTCTATAAAATAATAAATGGTGATGGCTACTGTGAAACTTGAACCTAATCTCACTCTGTCAATGTTAACATTTTGCACACTTTAATTTCAAGAAATACAAAAACTAGAAGATTAAAATTGTTAGGTAGTGAGTTGATTTATTTTGATTAATTGTTAAAAGGCATCTTCAAGCATGTGTCCACTGCTCTGTACATATCTGGTCACCATATGTGATAGGTGCATCACATATTACAGCACCTTTTGGTGAAGCTGTAATAATAGACCAAGCATAAGTCCCAGCAGGTCTTACAGAATCCTGTCACCACTGGGTCCTTTCCTGCATACATTCTGCAAGAAGTAAAATTTTGTAGGATCTCAAGAACATGGATTCAAGTCGCATGAACAGAATTTAAACATTTAAGGTGACAAGCCTATATGCAATTCACATAGTAAAATGCTCCTGTGGAAATATTCCAGACCTGACTTCTCTAGTTATCAAGCTTGGATTGCCCCACCCATTCCCCACTTTCTCCCATCCTCACCACCCCTATCACCACCCAGTCATCCGCCACCACCTTGGTGGCAGGTTGCTGGCTTCCTATGCCGTGGAAACAGCCTTTGCTTGGTTACCCTCCAATCCAATTGCTGTGTTCTGCAAACTTTCCCACACATCACAGCCAACATATTATGTTGATTCTTCATGTAGACTGGTATCTACCCATAAACCATAAATTCAGATTCCTCCATATTCTGCTTCCTAGTCTATTTTTAGATTTATCTTCCACTATGCTGCTGCACAGAAGTCTCAGAGAGCTATGTGCCCTTCTCCACACCCAGGAACTCACCTCCTTTCACCTTTGTTCCAGCCAATCTCTTTACTATATCATGTCCACTTGAAATCATACCCAGCCTTAAAAGCCAACTTCTGATACTTCCTTCTCTTTGAAGCCCTTTCTAAACACACAATCAGAAGTTGTTTCTCACTCCCATAAACACTGCTGAACTTTCTCTGAATGTCCAACACAGCATCCCTTTCATAGCCATGAATTTGTCCTATCTTCACAAGTGAAGGGACAAACTTTGGTAGAATGATTTATGTTCATTTATTCATTCTCATACATTTATGGTGCAATGTGGACACACATTGCATCATGTGGACACATGATGGACAATGCCTTTTAACAACCTCTGTTCCAGGCCCTGTTCTACCTATTGGGAATACATCAATGAACAAAACAAAATCCCTGTTCTATCAGAGCTTACATTTTTGTGTAATAGTAGCTTCTCAATAAATATTTGCTAGAAAGTTTATTCTAGCAAATAATGAAATGAATATCTTTACATTCTCCCAAAGAATTTATAACATTCATATAAAGACTTTTTTAATTAATGCATTTTTATTTTACATTTCCATTGACGGGTCAGAGTTGATAGTTTCAGGGTTTAATGTTCACTGATCTTTCATTAATATGCAAGACCAGAACTTACACATGATGAAACCCCTGGTGCTGAGAGAGATACTGGCACTCCATAGCAAAAATATATATATAAAGTAGGATTAAAGACAAAGCAAAGCGTTAGGCCCCTAAGATTCATACTATATAAACACTATATTCATTAATTCAAATTTATTAATATATTCATTCCACCAGTAAATACTCACTGGGGACCTGCTGTGTGCCAGCCATGCTTCTGGGTACACAGTATATGGAAGCAAGCTCAAGAAACACAGTCCCTACTTTCATAATAAACAAATTACCATATAATCCCAAGTAGCTAACAACTGCTATGAACTATGAAATACAGTTCTCCACAGTACTGCAAGGAGAAACAGAGTTATCAGAGGGATGCTCAACTCTAGGTCAAGGGATAAGGAGTGACCACTTTAGGAGCAATATTTGGACAGGGGTCTGAATGAAGTTAAAAAGCGGAGTGTGAAAAGGCTCAAGGTAGAGCATTCCACACAGTGGAGACAGCAAGTGAAAAGCTGCTGAGATGAGTAAAGGTCAGCAAGTGGGAGAAACATCCAGGAGGCCAATGTGGCTGGAGCAGAGTTTTCCAAGGCCAGTGAGACCCAGATCATGAGGGGTCTTTGAGGTTATGGAAAGGAAGGTTGGATTTATTTTAAAGGAGATGATACAGACCTTCAGGCTTTGAGTAGAGAATTAATGTGATCTGATTTATATTGTAAGAAGGTTTGTCTGGCTATTGGCTACAAAACAGACTGAGGCTGAGCATGGAAACAGAGACCAGTAGGCAGTTTACCACAATAGCTGAGGCAAAAGAGGAGAGTGGCTTGAACTGAAGAGGGAAGAGAAGAAAATGAAAAATATATTTCAAAAGTAGTGTCAATAGGACGTGCTGGTGGTCTGAATATGAGACATGAGCAAAAAAGAAGCAGCAAAGTTGAGTTCAAAATTTTGGGCCTGAGCAGTTAAGTGAATAAGAAACTTAACCTGGATGACAAAGACTTGAGATAGGAGCAGGTGAAGGGAGAAAATCTGAGGAGCTGTTTTAGACAGATTATGTTTTGGATGCCTATTAAATTTCTTGCTGGGGAGGCTGAATAGGCAGCTGGATTTGTGGGTCAGGAGCTCAGAGGAGAGGTCATAGATAAGTATATGAGTGGAAGTCATTGGTATATAGGTGGTATCATAAAAACAGAAACTATAGAGGGAGAAGAAAGGGAAGGGACAGGGACTGAAGGGAAGACAAAGAGAGGAGAAGAGAAATAGGCAGGGGAGAAAGAAGGAGGGAGGGAGAGGGGAAATGGGACAAATCTTGGCCCCATCAATTGTTAGATACATGAACTTATGGAAATCACTTCATCCATCTTTATAAGCTTCCACCCACTCAAAGCATAAATGGAGATAATATTAGCAAGTGTCTCAAAGACTTGCTTGAAGATGAAAGAAAGGATAAAATAAAGCAATCAGCACAGTTCCTGGTACATAGAGCTTAATAAATAGTATCAATTATTATAAATAGCTTTGTTCAGCATTCCATAAAAAAGTGACTCTATAGTCCATAAACTTCTGGATGTTTAGCTAGTAGCAAATTCTCTTTGAATCCCATTGCAGACCCTCCATGGGACCTACTCAATGTCTGTAGGATAGGGATGAAGGTAATCTTCACAATGGATCTATCAGGAGAATCCAGGCCAAAATGTCATGAAAACCACCAACTACAGAACCCCACCACACAAAGGCCACCCAGACAGTCACTGAGCTCTGCCACCTTGCAGCCATGAGTGAAGGGAAGCATAGGTCATTTAAGCTCTGAGCACTGATAGATCTGGAGCAATTTTCATCCCATCTGGACAATGGGTTTTCCATGCTCTATAGTAGAACAATTTCCTTTTTTAGAAGAAATACATCACATACAAGTATTGATTTGAATATTACCTAAATGTCAGAGAAGATTAAGAATGTCACACTACTGTATGATATGCACATGTGTGCACAGACACATTATTATTTATTACAAGAGCTTTTATTTAAGCTCAGTAAGTAAGAACAAGTAAGAACATCAAGCATTTCTTAAACTTTATCAGATCCATGTCCAATGGATACATTTAGCAAAAGAATTTAGTTATAATGATAATATTTGGACTTTTATTAATAAAAGTGATGTCTCTTTTTTCATAAGAGCCCTAACTGATGCAAAACTCACATCCAATTTCAATGTCTAATTAGCAATTTCAAAAAACTACTTGCATTCTCATGCTTTAGCAATGAGAAAATTAATGATCACTTCTGTTCCCCAGGGCAGGGACAAATGAAATTCATTGCACTTAGCGAGAAATGCACAATTTAAACCTTGGGGTTGGGGCAAGATCCCATCATGTAATATAATGTCATTCCTCTTCCACTTTCACTCTGAAGCATGCTGACAATAGAACACAATATCATGAAACATTTCTATCACTGAAATAGGTAGAAGCTAATTAACCTGTCTCTTACCTACATAACTAAACTCAAACAAATGAACAGGATGATGATAAGTTAATGAATTTTCTCAATTACAAACTGATTTTTGTAAAGTCTGGTGTCACTCTCCCAAAACAATTACTTATTACTCAACTTTAAAGCAAATTTAATATGATCATTTTTAAAATTTAAAAGAGTCAAATGAATAAATATGGCTTTATTTTGAGGATTTGGAGACACACAGACTTTGGAGAGGACAAATCTGTGTCATCAGACAACTATGAGTTCAAATTAATGCCCTCGAATCATGTCACCATCTGACCACCTGCTGGGCCAATGCTCAACATTTTCTAAGCCTGGTCTCACCATCTGCAAAGAAGAGATTAAAAACACTTAGCTGATTCCTGTTGGAGGATGAAAGGTGGTACAGGGGGATAAGGACTCTTGGTCTATTTCTACCATTTCACATATGGCCTTTAGCTCACTGCTTAAACCCACCTCATCTATAATGGTGATAAAATACCTTCTTCCCAACTTTGAGGATTATAGGAAGCACTGCATACAAAACGCTTAAAATACTTGTCTATCTAGTAATAAATAATTAACATGAGCTATTATTATCATTATCATCATCGCTATTATTACTAATGAGCATAAACTAGTGCATAGCATACAGCAACCACAACACCAGGCTCACACTTTTGAGGCTGGATACATAAATGTGAATTTCCTTTGGCCTTCTTTTTTTTTAATAAGAAGAATTACAAGTAGGATTTCTTTCTATAAAGAACACTAGGAGATTTAATCTGTAAAAATTAGACTGCACAATTTGGGGGGGGGGAGTGAAAAACCTATGCAGAAATGTACTCTGTATCTTGTCATTAGTTCTTTGGCCCAGCAGTCCTTTGGATGTTGTTAGCAGATCCAATGTAAAAGATCACCACCTTGGAGCCCATCCTTAAATGAAAGGTACCAGCTCACAGCACATCCCATTTGGAAGGTAAAAACAACCATCCATATTCTAACCACCTGGGCACCTGTTGCTTTATGCTATTATGGAGGCTGAGGAGGGATGAGCCAGATCATGCCTTGTTCAATCCTTGCTCAGCTCATCCAACAACAAAATGAGCCCCAGTGAGCCTCTTATTTTAGAGCAGAAACCCATTCATGATAGCACTGCTGTTGATACTTTTCACTCATGTCTGTTCCTATGTATCCTTCATTTTCTTATATCAGAAAGCATTTGATACACATGTTACCACAAAGCCCTCAAAATCCCCTATACTAAAGGAGCAGGCATGAAGAAGTAAATGCATAAGGAAGACAGTGGGAACTACCAACACCATAAGCCATGAAATTAAAAAATAAAACCCCTAAAACCAAAGACAATATGGTGGAATTCTGCTTAAAGGACATGCAAACTTGAAATAAATACAGAAGACACCCCTACCATCATTACCACATACACAAGAAGCTTCTGCTGAGGTCACACTGAAAAATGAAAGGAATGCAAATGAAGAAAGCTCAGTGTACTTTTGAGCCATGCAGCTTCCTTTTCAGGGGGGCTCTCCCTCCTCTTCCAGCGTTTCTCTACATCTAAAGTCTTCAAATAATTAGTGCCTTGTAACTAGAGTTTTCATACTTCTCAGAGGCCCCTCAAGTCCAGCCTTTGCTTAAGAGACCAGATTACAAAAATATCCCCAATGCTTTTTAGGCATTAAAGGCAACAAAGCAAATATGCAGTGCTTTGAAAACAGAAACCCACATCTACAGGGAAAACAGGGCTCCCGCCTGCAGAACAGGTGCTTCAGGCACAAGGCAACCAGGTGACAGAAAAGGCATTCAGAGCAGTTAGCACACAGGATTAATCACATTATAATTTAATCATCTGATAAAACACGAATTAGCATAATCACTTCAGGGGGAAATGACTAGAAGAACCCAGGAACACCTCAGGCATCCATGTTGCTGATGACAGAAGAATGCACACTGATTGGTTTCTTCTTTTTGTTCAAAGACAGAAACACAGAAGGAGAAAGAAAGACAGACAGAAAGAAAAAATGCAGGCCAATAGAGAGAGAGAGAAAGAAAGAAGACAGTCAGAGAGAGAGAGAGGGAGAGAGGAAGGAAGGAAGGAAAAAAAGAATGGAGAAATAGGCTAATCAATAACAAGCATTGCCAACTATTGTTTGCAATAAATAAATTGCAAATAAGACACAGAATATTTTCCTTCCATCTCTCTCTCTCCCAGAACTACTCTAGCATCCATAGAAAAAGGACAAAACTGATGCTATATTGTAATAACTAAACCTTCCAAATGATTAAAGTCAGGTTTTATGAATCACAGCACTATGGACACTTGCCATGGACAGTTCTGTCATGGAGACAGATGCCTATGCACTGGGGATGCTCAGCAGCATCCCAGTCTCTCCTCACACGTTGCCACTATGCAACAAAAGGGGGGCAAAACTGCCCCTGGTTGAGAATCACTGATTTAAATGAAGAATATAATTAGTCAGAAATCTATCCCTTTTTAAATATCAAAACATAAAAGGGGGGAGGGTCTCTTTTATTCCCATCTGCCCAGAAGAAGAAATATTATGTCTAAAAATGATGGTTGCCCAGTTCCATGGCATTTGCTTTATGCCATTGCAAAGGAGCTTTATGAAAATGCAGAGGCCTAACCTTGGGCACCTCAGGAACAAATCGTTCAACACCAGCCTCCACTCACCCCAGATCTCTAAGGAGGCCCATCAGACTTCTGGGGGTGGCCCCAGAAGCTGGAAGCTCCGATGGTCGTAGACTTCTGAGTGCCCCAGGAGTTGTGGGCTCCTCCAGAAGCTGCATGATGGAAAATACTTGCAGCTTGGGAAATGATTAGAGCCAGGAGGCCCCCAGGCCCCAGAGAGGTATCCACCTCTACCTACAATCTCGATCTGCCCTGGATGCTATTTGCTCTACACTTCTGAAGAGGAGGAGAGAAAGGTGAAAACGATGATGCAAAATGAAATGCAGAAAGCTCCTCCATTTCTTGCCAAAGCATCACCACCACAAGAGATTTGCAGCACCACCTTAAAGGCCTTGGACACTTGGACTGCATCCCATAATATTTGTTCCTATGGAGAGACGTTAGAAACTTGAGGGGAAAACAGTCAAAACTTATTAAAGTATGTAATAAATATTTTCTATGTGCTGGGGTGATTCATTTAAATAAAAATAAGTTGTACCATCTCTCATTTTTATTTTTTAAAAGGGAAGTGTTTAACCATTTACAATTACTCATGAGTCTATTACAGGTTATTAAAGCTTCTGATGGAAATATTTATGCCCTTTCCATGGGGGAGAAATGAACAACTGTTTGACCTATTCTACTGCAAAACTTAAAAGAGAATAGACTATGCTATGCTGTATGGGTTGTGAAAGTTTAAATCAGAGGGGAACTGTGAGCTATTTTAAACTGCTATCTTCTTCTACAAACTCCCTTGGCAGAGCTTTTGACTTCTTAACACAATATTCACCCCTTTTTAAAGGAACATAGGGTGTGGGAACCAATCATTACAAAGAAGTAGTCGACCCTAACTCGTATAGTAATGACTAAGCAGAAATTCTATTTCTTCAGCCGACAATGGCTTCCATACCACTTTCTTTTAAAGCTAAATATCAAAACAGCCACTCTAAAAGATCATTTCTGTAGTGAGTCACAATAAAATCACCAAAGGATTATAATATCAAACTTGTTTAAAATGCCTGGGAGGGAAAGATATTTTTAATATTATCTAAAATAAGATCTCAGGACACAAAAAGGTATTTTTAAGGTTCTGAATTTAGGCCTCTCTCCAACACACATTCAAGTCTATTTTAGTACAAAAGTCAAAGACATGGTGTTTTGAAAGGATTATTCTGCCACTAATAATGTCCCCAATTTTGCCATGTGTGTGAAACAGTATAAAATACATATGTGTCTTTTTATGACATTTTCTCTTTTCCTGACAACTTAGCATAATGACACACACTTTGTATGATAGAGTCAACTTCTGATCATTTACCTAAAAGAAGAGAGCAGAAGCCAAGAAAATACAAAAGAGTAAATGAACCCAAAGTAATTTATATCTAGCTTTTGCATTTATATTTGAATAAAGGCACTTGGAATGCCCTGAGGTTGGCTTCAAAGCAAAAACTCAAGCTGCAAAAACGATCCATTTTCCATTCTTGTCTCATTCTGCCCTAACTCATTTCTTAAGCTCGTTCAATGTAGCAACCCAAACGGTTCTCCACTATCCATCATTTGCTTAGAGCAATGCAATTTCATTTAGGTTTCAAAAGGCTTCTCTGCCAGGACCCTCACTATTTGAAATGAAGAATAGAAAACATAATGGAAAAAATGGCGTATAGATGTAATATATATGTGGATGCTAATGTACATGGATGATTCACAAGCTGCTAGCATCCATATCAGAAGGAGTCTTCATACCCCCACTGGTCAGGGTCTTCCCAGCTGTCAAAACCCACCACCAACTCCCCAAGCCTGCCCACCTGCTATGGTAATCAATGAATCTCTAACCCCTGTATAGAGACACACCCCAATAATTCACTATGCAATACAGAGTTCCCCAGCAGTGCATTGGCGTCTACTTGCAACTTCACTCAGATGATTTTCAAGCTAGCGTCAGTCCCTGTATCCCTTCCAGGGGCTGGCTTTCCCTTTCTCTCTTTCCGCATATATTTTTCAGAAGGTGGATGATGGACTGCCTGACTCAGAACAACCAAAGACAATTGTTAATAATGCAGATTCCCAGGCTATGCCTAACAAGGTCTGTTGAGTCACAGTCAGGGCTGGGAAAGCATTCTCAGTAGACTTCCCAGGTGATTCTCATGCACAGGTAAGTAAGGGGACACTGGGTCTAGAGCAAAGTTGAGGTGTTGGGCAGAAGGAGCTGCTCGCCCTCCCACCCCACTGTAGGAGATAGGATTAACATAAGACCTGCGGAACTACTTGGGAGTAGATGGCATTAGGGTGGTGGCGGCAGTAAGCTGCTTTATGTTATCTGATTTATGTAAGACAGTCTAGGAGGAAGAGAATGTTTGTTTACCCCAAATGGTTATTTTAAGTACAAAGGAAGAACACTGAAAGATAAGAACTTTGTTTCCTCAGGAAATGCATGCATGCCTATTGTCATCCTGTGGTATATAACCAGGATCTGGTTAAGAATAAAATTGTCTGAAGTCTGTCTGAAGTAAACTCAAGCTTCAGACCCCCTGAGCCCATCTGTGTCTTTCTTTCTCTCCTTCTTCCTTTCTTTCTTTCTCATCATTCCTTAATATCCTTCGAGCTCCATTTCAATAGGAGGCAACACCCCACCCCACACCTACCCTTCTCTGTGGTTCTCCCAGCCTGTCCAGTGCCTCCTTGACTGGCATGTGGCTTTCCTGGCCCTTTTGTCCAGTGGCATTCCTTTCATTCCTGCTATGGCTGTGCACCATGCCCTCGGCCTCCCTGCCACAGGCTGATGGCTCCTGGGCAGGACCTGTGCCCCATCTCCACAAGCTGGTGCAACACCTTCCACACCATCCAGGGGCATTTCCAAAGGGCACAGGAGTGTCACTGTGGGAGTAGAGTACCACCAAGGTGGGCTCTTTCCTATTGTCACTGCCCACCATCAACTTTCTTCAAACTGCCCAAATCAGGTCCTAGTAGGCTTCGGGGACATGAATGGGTCTTGCAGACCCTCCTGGTCTTCGTATATGTTCATGTGCTACCATGGACTCGCAGGGGTGGATGGGCCCTGTGGTGTGTCTACTTGACAGTGAGCCAGCCCCACCCAGGGGAGCAGGGCCTGGTGCTAGAGGCCCAGAACTCAATTCTGATCTTGGCCCTGACCCTTGGGGCTGGGAGAGCTTGGACCACTTCCTAAATCTGCAAGATGGAGATGGTAATCCTGTTATTTTCTCTAAGGGGTTACACCAGACAATCCAAATGGAATGCTTAGCCCAACACCCAGCACAGCCAGAGAGTTGCTACATTTGGTAACAATGCAAATCTGTTTCAATAAGAGAAATACATTTTTACTTTCAGTTTATTCATGACCAAATACTATTTTGCCATCAAAGACTTGACAACTATGGATTTGAGTGAGTCATAACACCACCTGCAAAACGTCTGACAATTAGCCACCCTGCTCACATGCTGCAGTCATGTCAAAGACCCAGACAGAGGCTGCTAACTTGACTTGCCAACCTGAATAACCAGTAAAAGGAGAATTCTATTGAGAAGTACACTCCTTAGAGAGCATTTCACGGTTCTTGTTTTGGTTTTTATGCATTTTCTTTTTACTTGCTGTTCTAGTTTGTAAGTTGCTGGAATGCAATATACCAGAAACAGAATGGCTTATATGATGGGGAATTTATTAAGTTGCAAATTTATAGTTCTAAGGCCATGACAGTGTCCAGAATAAAGCTAGTCTTTTAAAATGTTCCAATTAAGGTACCAATGAGGTTACTTTCACTCAGGAAAGACTGAAGAAGTTCAGGGTTTCTCTCTCAACTGGAAAGGCATGTGGTGAACATGACAACATCTGCTACCTTTCTCTCCAGGTTTCTTGTTTCATGAAGCTCCCTGGAGATGTTTTCCTTCCTCATCTCCAAAGATCTCTGGCTGCGTAGATTCTCATGGCTCTTGTTGCTCTCTACTTCTGGTCACTCTCTCCAAAATGTTTCCTCTTTTAAAGGACTCCAGTAAACTAATCAAGACCCACCTGGAATGGGTGGAGTCACTTCTACCTCTAATCAAAAGTTAATACCCACAATTGGGTGAGTCACATCACCATGGAGATAATCCAATCAAGCTTCCAACATACAGTACTGAATAGGGATTAAAAGAAAAGCTGCTCCCACAAGATGGATCAGGATTAAAACATGGCTTTTCTAGGGTTCATAATCCTTCAAACCAGCACATCCCATCCTCCGGACCCTAAAAAAAGGTGTTTTTCTCATATACAAAATATTTTCATTCTATCACAATATCAGGAAGTCTTGAAGTATTTTAGTAACAATACAAATGCAGCACAAAGTCAGAAAGAATACAAAATCTCAAAGTCAGCTACAGGCATGATCTGTCATAAGACAAAATTCTCCTCTGGCTCTGAACCTGTAAAACTCAGAAGAAATAATTTGCTGCCAACATACAAAGAGGGACAGTCATTGAATAAGTACCTCTATTTCCACAGGGAGAAACTGGAAGTAACACAGGGGTCTTCAGACCCAACAAAATATGCAAATGGCCAGCCTTTGCAGGAACTAGCAATGTCTAAGACCAGCAGAGGTGAGAACTAACTATGGCACTTCCTCAGGCCAGCAAGTTTCCCGCTGTGCTGGTAGAGCTCAATTTTGCTAAGGTTCTTTGGCCCATCCCTGAAGCCTCACAGGTAATATTATGAAACATTGTTATTTCTGCACGGGCAACTACATCTCTGTTATTTTAAATGCTCTACAGCTGATATTAAGAACTAAACACTGTAATTAAGCAGACTGGGATTTGGAGTTTTGTGCATCCTATGGGAATCCAAGATGAAATCATGGCACAATGGGGCTTCTGTGAAGAAAAATGAATTCAGAGTTTCTCTAATGAGAAAGTGCATTTACCCAAAGTAAAAAGTTTCCACAATATATCTCAAGTTCTTCATATCCAAAATAAAAGGAATGAAATTAAATTACATGTAGAATTGCAGTGGCTCTAATTACCTTTATTCTCACTTCTATCTTATGGTATAATATCAGAAACTTTCCCAGTGCTCTGCAGTTTCTCTGATGAGTGAAAAAACAGGGCTCAGGGAAGAATCCGTGCTTCACCCAATACAGGAAAAGAATCAAGATAAAATAAAGCCTGATGGTAAGTCTTCTCTGCAATCAGGCTTTGAAAATTCAGTGTGTGCTGTCGGGGTCGACTAAAACCAGCAGCCCATTCACACTGGCTCCATCACCAGCTTAAATGCAATGTGTATTTCCCCTGAGGATTCAGAACACACTTTGGGACCCTGTAGTCACCATGTGGGAGGGTTATTATTATTTTAGAGAATAATAAACAATATTATTATTGTTTATTATTATACAATATTATTATTGTTTATTATTATTATAATAAACAATATTATTATTGTTTATTCTTTCATGAATAAACAATAAATGAAAGAATTCAGGTATCTAGAAGAAACTATGAACTGACTTTCTCCATATTTATGCAAATTAGATAAAAAGAAGAATTGATTAAATTTTGTATACAACCAGGCTTAAGATTTTGGTTTTCTGTTTCTTCATTTTAATATTAAAATAAACAAGGCTCATGTGAATTTAAATTATCCATTAAACGTTGCAAACCTCTTTTCATCATGTCCAACATGACCATTCCACAGTCTGGGGAGACCGGCAATAAAACGTCACATTTTATATACAGTTCTTCATAGTACAAAAAAGCAAATATTTCACATAGCGCCACACTCTGCGTAAGGTCAAGCCTGCTCTTGTGTAGATTTTCAACCTGTAAACCAGCAGTGTCTCCATACAAATTCATGGAGCCGACTGTAACAGAAAACCAGGCCCTCTTGGAACTAGATAACCCAAAACATTATAAGGACTGGGTGAAGTTCTAGAAAGGAAGATAATTTCACTCACAAGCTTTTTTCTTTGTCTAGGTAACATTCACATGAATCAAGCACCCTGTGGCAATATTGCCCCAACCTGACTGTCCAAGTTTTAGTCTTTATATCACAAATTAAACCTCCATAATTGAATAACAGGGCAATATGAAGGGATCTGTAAAGATCACAAGATCCCTGATTTGGCCTCCTCCTCTCCAAGGTCAGTCTACAATACCTGTGCATGCCTCTCCCCTGTCATCCTCCTGTCATCCTGCTGTTGAACATCTCCAAGGGACACAATGCATATTGCTGAATAAATGTAGTGTGGCAAATCCCATGTCCCGGCTTCACCACAACTTCCCTGTTCAGAGCTGCGCATGCCCTGATTCCAAATACAACAGAAAGATAAGTAGATAGGTAGGTAGGTAGATAGAGATAGAAAGACAGACAGAGATACACACACACATATTGGATCCCTACCTGTACCGCCCAAGTGTGACCGGGACTTAAACCTGAGAGTTTTTCTAGAAAATTTGACAGGCAGTCCAGAGTAATTTCTTAACACTTCAGCAAAGCTGGTATGTATTATATCTTCTCCAAAAATTCCGTACAGTGCAGGAAGTTAGAGAGGCTGGCAGTCAGTATGTAGGTGATTTCTGTCTTTCTTAACTCTTTCTCTTGCTCTTTCTTCTGCTGTGTGTAAAAAACGGCTTTCTATAAATAGAACTGGTTGTGTACTCTGAAGCCCTACTCACTGTCTTCTGAGTAACATTCACTCACGTAGGGATGTAAGCAAGAGTCAATAACACCCACCCTTCTGTCTGCCTAGTAGTAGCCTCTTTCTTTCTTATCTTCTGCTATATCTTCTCAATCTCATTCATTCCCTCTCTGTTAAATGATGATATATATTTATATAACCTAGGGAGGGGGCTTAGTATTATGTATCAACATCAAATACAGATATAAAAAAAATTAAAAGGTGATAAATATTGTAAGCTATAATATACCTAATTGGATTCTGACATTTCAATAAAACTTGAAATTTTAGCAATGATGATTAGAACATATCCCTTTCATATTACTTTGGTCAAGACACCAAGTTATATATGTATTAGGTTCTGTTGCAAAATAAAAAAATATGATTAGAACATATCCCTTTCATATTACTTTGGTCAAGACACCAAGTTATATATGTATTAGGTTCTGTTGCAAAATAAAAAAATAGAGATAATGAAGAGAAACCCATAAATCATTGGGTTACTTAAGAAAACAGTACTGTGGTTTTTAAAAGATGATTAAGGCTTAAGAAACTAAGCTTTGTTTTTATGTCCTGGGTGACTCTGTGACAAAGAAATGAATTCCCAGGAGCAGCTGGGGAAACTGAAGTACTGGGCTGAAGTTCTGACTGGAGTTGAGAATGTAACAGGCATTAAACATTGTTCAGGGTTTTGAAATTATGCCATTTGGCATCACCCATTTGAGTTTAAGAAGTCCTGCGCATGGATGCATTTAATTTCCACCACCTTTGATCCGACCTATGTAGTAGGAACACCTAAAGCAACTAAATCATCATTACATAAGCGTGATCGAGTCCCATCACACAGAATAAAACGCTACAGAACCACTTCTAGGAAATAAACATTTCTGGAGCCATCTAGTCAGGGCGTCCCTCGCAGGGGCAGGGCACAGAGGAAGCCCCGGGGTCAGCACCTGCTTACACTGTCCACAAACGTTTCATGATATAGCATTGGCCATTGGAGGCTAGAGGGAGCCCACCTAGCAAGGAAGCAAAGGGAGGAAAGACAGATTGAGCGGAAGGGGCGGAGCTAAGGAGGAGAGCAGGGGCGGCCCACCATTCTGGGCATCTCTCTATTCACTCTGTTGCTCGGTCAGCAAGCAGACCCGGTGCCCTTCTTCCCGACGCGTGTTCCCTGCTGCGCTGAGGCTATCTCAGGCCCGGCGCACGTCTCAGCCCTGTGGACCTTACATGCAAGGAGGGAAAGGGTCACCAGCCAAATGAGCACCACAAACGCTGTCAATGGAATGGCCGAGGTTTTAGGAGAGAGGACAGCGGGGCGTAGGGTGCGATCTAATAGGGGAGTCTTCAGGTGCGCCCCAGCAGAAGGTCTGGACCTGCCCCGGGGGGCTCCCCTGCCCTCCCACCATCTGCACAAGGAATTCAGAATCGCGCAGCGGGGGCAGCAGGGCGGCTGGAACCTTCCATTCCATTCCCACTGGCATTGATTTCTTAAACCATAAATTCGGTGAGAGGGCTTGCAACTTTGGATTTGATCGTATTTTAAAAACCTGAATAGAAAGAACCTAAATATGGTGGGGGGGGGCGCTGGGGTGGATGGGGAAGATGAGACTTCGTGTGCCGGGGAGCGGCGGAACGTGAAGCGTTAACACCCCAACGCAGATGGACAGGTGCTGCCCAATTTGCCCTGGGGAGAGGGCGGGGTTTCCAGCCTTGTCTCCGGGGCCTTGCGCTGCAGCCGGGAGGGAGATGGATGGACTGCAGCGGCCGAGCCCAAGCGTCAGCAGCGCCGGGTCCCCGCTGTCTTCAGCTTTGGGAGTAGCGGCGCCTTCTGGAATGACACTGGAAGGTCAGCCAATCAGGCGCGGGCTGCTCCGGGCGCCCCCCGCCCCCGGCCCCCGCGGGTCCGCTCGCTAGCGGGTTTGGAAGGGGGTTGCCAACGCGCCCCTGGACGTACCCACCTCCTTTTCCCTTCTGTGCATCTACTCGGTTTCAAAATATTGCTCTGACAACCTGGTCCTGCTTTCAAGATTGCAAAGCCCGCAAGACCCTCCCTGACCTGCCAGAGCCTCTGCATCATCCCTGCGGGTCTAACTCCAAGGACACGGGAGTTTGGGCAAGGTGAACTTGAGAAATCCTCACGCAGCGTCTTCAGAGGAAAGCCTCTGACGAGCTGCACTCAGCAGTCCTCCTCAGAGGCGGCGGTTGTGCCCGCGCTGCTAAAGGCTCGCTTGTGAGTCTTTTGAGGTTTGCTGCCCACTAGCGTCCTGCAACAGGGACACAATTGACATGCTGGTAGCACCTCACAATCTGAAGGGACAGGTCACTGAGGCCTGGCACGTCCTTCGGCGCCGCAGCCAAGACCGTGCCCAGATGCCTTTGCCTATCTGTGCACACGCAGGGTCCCTGCATCGCTCTGCCCATGAACTGCAAAACACACGCGGAAACCAAGAAAATAGGAAACACTACTGCATGTGCAACCTGTTGCAAAATTTATCATTTCCCACTACCTATCCATTATGTATGCGACCTTCATAATCTCGCCTGTAGAATTCAGTTAATTTTGAGAAATTTGGATGCCACCGATTTTGTAAACGCACCCATTGAGATACCCACCGTTTTATTGTCAAACGTAAATTGCCAATCTACGCCAGCATCTTAGGTTTCTCTTTATAAAATAACCTTGCCCTCCACCAATCTCTCTCTGCTTTTACACTGAGTTTCAAAGCACTCTGAATTGAGTCTCTTTCCCAATGCAGCTTTTCCCAGACACGTCTACTGTAAAACCATTTTGACAGCTACATGGATACATGAATATTAAGGTCCAGGAATTAGGGATATAGTGTTTTTCATTTTTTTTTTTTTTTTGGTTTTGGGGATATGGGGTTTAGCCATAATTATCTCCCACTGATTCCCTGAAGCTGCAATGACCCAAAGTGGCATCCAGAAGAGAGGCAAGGAGTGGAGGACTGCTGGCATTTATTAAAGGTTCACATGGCATTTTGCTTTCCTACAGAAGGCATCTTGACAGGGCATGGAGCTTACATTTAGGGTCCTGAGATAGAATTTTAATCAGCTTAATAAGGATGCAGGAGGGGAGGAACCACTGACATTAAGCATAACATTACCTTTTCTATTCACCTAGGTCTACTTGAGTTAAATTAAAACACCCTAAAAGCCCTCAAGGTGCATCTGTAATTGGGAGGGTCTGCATTTAAATTTAAATAAAAGTCCACATTTCTGGTCTGTGGTTTCCTGCTGACATGCTGCAGAGCCTCCTATTTCCCCTTTAAGGAGAAGCCTTTGCATCACCAGCCTTCTTCCTAATCTCCAGCAAACATGGACCTTCTGCAAGCGCCAACGCACTCAAGGTGGGGACCAGGGTAAGACTGAGAGGGATACATGTCTGTGGATGTGAAAACAGGGATAGCCAGATGCTAGCAAAAATAAATCATAGAGAATAAACCTGCTCATTATACTGTATTCTGCTTCTCCAAAGGCCTACCTCTGGTTTTAACAAGAATTTTAAATTAGACTACACTCATTAGTGTTACAACCAAGAGAAAATATGATCAAATACAATGCAGTGAGAGATGTGTGCGGGTAATCCATGGAGCAGCATATGTGTGTGTCCCACATATGTGTGTCCCTGTTTCCTGCCACAGCAGTGAAAACCCCTCATGTGAGTATCTCCAGAAGATTGCAGAACATGTTACTGCTTTAAAACCTGATTCCTGCCTCTGATCAGGGGTTTAACCCATGAAGGTTGCAACTTGTCCAAATACCATGCTTTTCTTAAGAAATAAGTGCACCCTTCATTACATCAGTAGGTCAGTAGGGAAAATGCTCCTATCTCCTTTTAAAATGTGGACATCTTGTGGGCATCTCATTTTTATTAGCACCCTCAGATATCACATGGCATAATCTTTTACAAATGGAATTTATTTATCATCTCAGGTCATCAGTTTCAGTATTAGAATTTTTAGATATTTTATTACACATTCTGGAATTTTCCAAAATCAACGTAAAATATCACAGCTGTGAGAGAAAAAAAATTCTCCACTTTAGAAGTCTTATTCAGATAGGGAGGGACCATCATTTCATATTCTTGAAATATGGTCTTATGAACAGGCAGCATTCCAGGCTGGACTCTTATTTTATTTTGGTATGAGTATATATATATATATATATTTTATCTTTTGCACAGTGTGCATTGGACATCATTCCCTGAAAAACTCTTTAAAGCTGTTTTCCAGCAAAAATGAAAGCTCAGAGCTCCATAGTCAGGCTTTTTTTTATGCTTTGTCATATAAAGAGAGGGCCATTTTTATATAAGAGCATTCCATCACATTCTGGTAGTTAGGATCAGAACTGGTAATACAGTAGTGGAAATGTTCATTTGAGTGCTATGTCTTATCTAATCTATCTGTATTCATTAAAGTAACAATGATAATTCTCAAGATTTTAAAGGTCTCAGAACAGTGTAAACAGATAATCCAGTACTTAGTATATGTGTGCATGGTTATTCTTTGTATATAATTTCCTTAGAATAGAAGAATATTTCAAGTTTTATACAGTATTCTTACTATACATAATTCCTTGGTTGGTTGTTTATTTTGGGTGCTGAATGCGGATTCAAAAAAAACCACACACACATATATATAAAACATCTCTGTATGAGAGACTCTGTCAGAAATTCTCCATATGATTTTCATTATGTACCGCTATCAAACTATAAGCACATAATGACTGATGGACAATGAGAAGCATAACTTGTTTCATCATTCCGAATCACATATATCCCTATAACATCAAATTTTCATTTCATCCTAAAATTCAGGGCTTTAGAGGAGCCTGGAGGTGGACTTCCTGACAGGTTAAACAAACCATTAAGATACTGAGGCATCAGAACCCATGTGCAAGCATTCCCTAGTTTCCCCTGAGTTCACATTAACACACAGCATAAAGGACAGACTCTCCTGATGCATCACCATGTATTAGCTAAAGCAGACCTATTCCCCAAGATAAATTCCTGCGAGGATGCAAAGGAAGTAGAGTGCTCTCTGGGAAAGATGGGTGTCTTGTCAGAAATTGTTGCAATGCTTTTCTGCCAAGAAATCTCAAAATGAAAGTTTTGAACACTGCTTTAGAGTTATATCATAGAGCAAAGCATCATTTTAATGTGAGGGTTCCTTCTTTCATCTTCACTCTCTCTTAGTCATCTTTCATTTTTTAATTTTACAGAGTCTATGCATATCCTCTGGCATGTTGGTAGGTAGATTCTTTAAGCACTGCCTGGGTAGGCAAAGAAAATGCACCCCTATGCAACTAATACTCAAAGCTCTGTGTGAATCTTCCAGGAAAATCTTAGAGCCTCCCTTTTGCTTCTTGTATTTTCTCACAAGGGTGAGATCTCTCTCTCTCTCTCTCTCTCTCTCTCTCTCTCTCTCTCTCTCCTGGGTGGGAGACTCTGCTTAATGGTTTAATTGTAACTGTCAGCAGATTATACATTTTATGCAGGCTTGTGCCCAAAAATTGGAAATGGGAAAATGGGAATTTAAGCTGTAGCTACTCCCAGGCAATGCCAAGTGATGACAATTTCCTCTCCTTCCCAACTGAGAGAGGAGCCATTCATATATGTAAGTTCATATTTACTCCAAGACAGGTGACCCAGGGCACAAGCACACTTACTAATTGGGTGTGACTCAGTCAAGAGCAATAGCTTTTTAAAATCCCCAGGAAGAAAGCACTTCAAAAATATTAAACCAGGTGGGCATGAGAAATAGAATGCTACTTACAGTATTCACTGACTTCATTTGAATAACTATGCAGGTGTTTCCTTTTTAATTTGTCAACATTTCAGATGATGTAATGCTCATCAGTGCATATTTGAACAAAAATGACTGAGGAATATGTAGTATCAAGGGGGTGGGGTGGGGGTGGGGATGGGAGATGGAGAAGGATGAATCTTTCTTAAAGGCTTCAATACTGCTGGAGATCAACTGTATTAGAATTAAGGCACCTGCTTTTAAAAGCTCAAAAACCTTTGAATCTGAAGGTAAAGGCTTTTCATTGCCCACTCAACCTGCCCATACCTGCAATGATGGGTCTCTTTCTGGCTGATGTTTGTCAAAATGCTGATATCCACCCCCCCTCCCCATCTCTCCTGGTCTCATCAAATCTGCTTTATTCTGAATGAGGCAGCTATGTAGGACTGGAGTTAGACTTCCAGCCCAGCTGTCACTTTTCTAGTTAAGCGCCTCGAAATGATTACAGAGCAATTTCTCCCCCGGCCTCTCTCCATTGCCTTCGCTTCTTCCCAAAGAAGAAAATCATAAAATTAAAAATAAATAACAGCAGAAAAATCTAAGCACGGGGGGGAGGGACGTGAAAAAGGGAACTACTTCCTCCGTACACCCGCCACCGCCACCGCCACCGCCGCCACAGCTCCGATCAGTTAAAAGAAATTAAATGAATGACAAACTGCAAGGCGCCGCCGCTCACCATTCGCCAAGCTCTGGAGCAAGGAGAGGGCCAGTATCCACATGCCCCTGCCCGGCCTCCCGCGACGCGCCTGCCCGGCCCCCGCGCCGTGCCCGGCTCCTCTGGGCACCTGCTCGGGGCCGCCGCCCGCCGCCCGCCCAGGACGCGCCGCCTCCGCCGCAGCTGCCGAGCCTCCCGGGCCCGCGGCGCGGGGGCCGGGCTCCGGGCCGGGGCCCGCGCTGGCTGAACGCTGCGCTCCGGTACATCTGCTCCCGCACATCTGCTCCCCGGCTCCGCCGCGCACCGCTGCGGCCCGAGCAGGGCGGCCGGCGGGGCTGCGAGCCCGTGGGCGCCGTCGGCTCAGGGGGTGCCCGGGCTGGCCGCGAGGGAAGAGCGCTGCAGCCGCGGGCAGGAGCGCATCCCGGGACGCGGCGCCCGGACTCCGCAGGCAGCAGCCGCCCAGCCGCGCGCCGGCCTCAGCCCCCGCTTCCAGGCATCAGGCGGGCAGGCAGGCTCATCTTTTCCTCTGCTCCGGCCGGAGCCCCGGGTTCCCGCCGCTCCCCTTCCCTGCCCGCGAGCCGAGCAGAGCCGAGCAGAGGTGAGCGGGCCCCCTCCCCTGCCTCTGGCCGTTGGGGCGCTCTGCAGTCTTAAAGCAGCAGCGGAGAAGTGGAGCCGAATTGGAGGCAGGACTAGAGAGTGCAGCCACCACAGTCACGCACAGACATTCGGACTAACGTCTTAGAGGCTTAAATGATCATCTGAACAGCTGATTATTTTTAGTTATTTTCTTGCCGGTTGCTAATAAGATCTGACCAGGGGTGACTATTCCGGAAGGCTGTCAGCTCAGCAGAGGTGACCATGAGATGTTAGCTGTTTTAATAAAAAGGACAGCTGGACTCAGATTTCATATTTACTCTCAGAAAAGTCCAGTTCATTTGCCTAGAGGGAAATACCACCTCCAAACCTTCGGTGCTACTATGAAGACCTCTATGATTCCACGGGCTAATTTTTAATGATCTCGAATGCATAGTAGAGTACAAATACAAGCAATGCTAGTTTTGCTTTCTGAATGGTGAAAAACACTGAGTAAAACTCTTGATAATTTGAGTAATTTCTAACATATAACCCCTTCTATCTTCCTATGAAAAACCAGTACGATAGAATTTCCTGAGTGTTCCGCATGGTTCTTGGAGCCATAATCATGTGAAAATAAAATCTTCAACATGGGCATATATCCATATTCCATTACTTTGCAAAATAATGGCCATGACCCATAGGGCTGGAATTCACACCCATTTAAGATCCAGGATCGAATACTCAAGGCAGAACTGAAAGGAAGCTCTTAAAGGAGGGTGTGGAGGGAAACTGAACTGCTTCCTAGGCTCTGGGTGCCTTTTGCTTAGTCTCCATGTGTCCTTCCAAATCCAAAGGGGGAACCAAGCACACCTAAAGCAGGTAAAAAAAAAAAAATGACAGGAAAAAGCAAATGGTGAGGCAGAAACTAAATGGTGCTTTACCCATGTTGGACACAAGATGGCCAGACCCTGTGTACAAGGCAGGGTCAGCTGAGCCAGTGATGCTGCTCGCTCACTATCCCCTTCCTTGTAGCTAATCATGACCAGCACCCCACATGGATAATGTTGGGCACCACAGGCAGGGTTCCTCTTGCTTCACACAGATGGGGGCTCCCTCCCTAGTCTTTCTTAAAGGCAGTCCAGGAAGGCAAGTAATGAGTGTTCACATATCTTCCCGGATCTAGCTCATTCACCCATTCATTCAACTGGCAAATTCTTAACCCCACACCAGCCATCTGCAAGGCTCACTTCTGCCTAAGCCTTTAGGACACAGGGGTGACATCACAGGTCTGCCACTAAGCAGCTGTGGAGGCTTGTGTATGGTTCTAGAGCCTCATCTTTCTCCAATGCAGAATGGAATTTACAGGAGTCTCTGATTCACATGGCTGCAAAGATTTTTTAGCATATTCCTAGCACATGGTACTGCAATAAATGAAGGCTGTTAATACTGAGTCTGAGAGAAGGGCTGGCAATATAATCTGCAGCATCCAGTGCAAAATGAAATGTGTGGCCCTTTGTTGAAACAGCAAAAAAAAAGCTATTAAAGATACTAAAATACACATTTTCCTCCTTTTTTCACAGTCCCATCACTCATCGTGGTGCCTGTGGTAGCTTAAGCTCCAGAAAAGAAAACAAAACACATTCTTAATCTATATTCCTGTGGGTGTGAACCTATCAAAAATGGGACCTTTTGAAGATGTTATTTAGTTAAGGTGTGGCTCAAGTGAATGAGGGTAGGTCTTAATGCCATTTACTAGAGTCCTTGACAAGCAGAAGAAATTCAAACAGAACCAGAGAAAGCCACAGGGAGGAGGCAGAAGTGGTGGAACCCAGAAGAGAAAGGAAAGGACATCACCATGTGCTGGGAAAATCATGGAACCTCAAAGAATGCCTTCTAGCCACACACTACCAACCTGGGAAGAAGCAAGCCCTCGAAGCTAACAAAACTGTGAACCAGTAAATTCCTCTTATTGACTTAGCAGCTGGGGGACTGAAACAGAGCTGTTCATTTGCTATTTAATGCCACTCTTCCTCGGGTATGGGGATACACTCAGGGCAAGTGCAGACACTCATAGATGCTGGGGACCATGCATGAGGCTCCATGCAGCACCAGCAGCCACCCACCACCCCAGTTCCCTTCCCATCATCTGCTAACCAACGCCCTGTGCCAGGCCAGAGGTGGAGAAGTCAGTGCCTTTTCCTTGGGCCATGGCAGAAAGGATGCTTCCAAGAGAGTGCGTCCTTCATGCTGGCATGTGCTCAGGACCTGGATTACAGGTGGACAAGCGGCTTGCCCCTGCTGTTGCCTCTTAAACTTTCTGTGGCCCTGGGGGCCTGGGACTGGAAAAATCACTACCAGGCCCTGCACTGAAACACCACATTATGCACATATCCAGTCCCAACCCCAACCATCCCTGTGTCCAGGCCCAGGCCCCCAGGAGGTGGGGGATTGGACAAGGTGGCAAGAGGCAGGAATGAGTGTGAGCCGAGGCTCCAAGACCAGCATGCGCCATTTTTCCATTAATAGGGTGACTTTAAGTAAAGGAGACAACTCTCAATAATGTGGTGGGCTTCATTATATCAGTTGGAGGCCCTAAGAGCAAAGAGATGAGGTTTCCAGAGAGAGAAGGAGTTCTTCCTTAAGACCCCACCATCCTCTCCTCTCTAAGTTTCCAGCCTGCTGGCTCCTTCCACAGATTTTGAACTCAAGACTTCAACCTCAACTCACCACAGATTCCAGCCTGCCAGCCTACCCAATGGATCTTAATGGATTCTGGCCCCCACAATCGAGTGAGTCAACTCCTGAAGCATATGCCTTAATATACAGGCACACCTCAGTTTATTGCACTTTGTAGGCATTGTGTGTTCTACAAATTGCAGGTCTGTGGCAATGCTATGTGGGACAAGTCTCTCAGTACCATTTTTCCAACCATATGTGCTCACTGCATGTCTCTTTGTCACACTTTAATAAAGGTGTGCACATTGCTTGTTTAGGCAGAGTGCTATTGCATACTTAATAGACTACAACATAGTGTAAAAAAACTTTCATAGGCACTGAGAAATTTAAAAAATCATGTAACTCATTTTATTGTGATATTTACTTTATTGCAGTGGTCTGGAATGGAACCCACTCTGTCTCTGAGGTATACCTGTGCATATACATATGTCCTGTGGGTTCTCCGGAGAACCTTGACTGACACAGTTAGTGATACAGAAGGTCTTAACAGAGGTGCCAAAACTCTCTTATCATATATATATATATATATATATACTGTATAGTTCAGTATAAAAACATGTATATCTCACAAAACTGTGAGATCCATGAGCTCAGATGCTAGGTCTCTCTTGTTCGTGGCAGTCTCCCAAAGGCCCAGCATGGTGCCCTGCACACATCCACACCTAGGAAATATTAGTGGAAGGAAATGGAACTCTCTAATACAGGTAGAAAGTGAAGCCTGCCATTGACATGCAAAGTACAGAGGAAATTTAGCAGAGAAAGAGAGTACCTTGTTGTCACCCTCAGGATTTCTGGAGGAAATGGCAATGGAGCTGGGCCCTTAAGTTCAGTAAAGATGTCAACAGGGACAATTATTCCAGTGGATGGTGTTCCTGATTAGTGTCATGGCTAGCTTCCTGAAGATCAACTTTTGACATGAAATAATTCCATATGGAAAGACCGACAACCCACAGAAATTCAGCTTCTTGGGTGTACATAACTGTGTGGTGCTCTACCACCACACCTACACCTACTATGCCTCCCTACAGCTCTGGGTCAGCCTTTGCAGCAGAAGACAGACACAGAGGCTATCTTTGTTCCCACTTGGTTGATGGTAAATGAGGAACATTTGGGAGTTGTAACCTCCCTATGACATCATCTCCTATTTCACTGTCTCCTATTGCATCGAGAGGAACAGAAGTAGGAGCTGTGTCCTAGAAGAGGGTGAGGAGTGGGTGGGGAAGGCACGCAGGAGGGAAGGTCAGTGCAGGGACAGCAATGGCTGCATTGGAAGTGCTCTCCTTTGTGATGTCTGTAGTTAATCCTGATCAGAGCAAAAGGAATTGCCCAATGAGGACCCAGGTTGCTTAAGATCAAAAGGTAAGAGGCACAGGGAGGGTTTCTTGAGGGAAAGAAGCCAGGATTGGGCCAGGACACAACATCATGCTCCACCACATGCTCTCACCTGCCAGTCCCAGGTACCCCTGCATGCCAGGAGATCAGACTATCCTGCAGCCTCTGTGTCTCTGCCTGGAAAATAGAATAATAACCCCTGCTCTTGTTTGAAAGATCACTGAGATGATAAATGAGACATGAGAATTGGCTTTGAGATGGGTTTCAGAGAACAGCTCCATGGTATCGTTTCAGTCTACAACTGGACCTATAGAAATGTTTTGATTACATACAGACCTCACAAAGCCTTGTTCTGGCTTTGGAAACAAATGTCATGATGTTTTGACTAAGCTGAAACCAGACCCTATCACAGCTCTCATCTCAGAATCACACAGGACAGAGAAGTCCAGGAGTGGCCACAGCAACCCACCATTTCTCCCTCCAGGGCACTGACTCCTTCCACAAGATCTGGGCTGGACAGTCACCTCCAAGCTGTTGTAATAGCCCCTGGGCAGTCAAAGATGAGTAAATGTGGACCGGGAAGGGCACAGGGAGTCCAGCGCTACTGGCTCTGCCCTCCATCTTTGGAAGTTAGTTACACATCTGTATACTCATGTAAAAATTCATCAAATATTCATGTAAGAGTAGTGCACATTAGAAACTTTACCATACATACGCTGGGTCTCAATAAGAGAAAAACAGAAAAAAAAGAAAGATTGCCAAGATGGTAGCCCTACTAATTTCATAAATTAGTGGGGTTCCAATAATAGTTACAATATTTGAAGTGACACATCTAACTTAGATGGCTCCTGAGTGTGTGTGTGTGCACATGTGTGCACGTGTGCAGGCCTGTGGGTATATGACTATGCATATGTGTGTATGTGTATGCATAGGTGTGTGTAGTTGTGTGTGTGTGCATGCATGTGCATGGGGGCACGTGGAATGGGATGTGTGTGCATGTACATGTATGTGTGAGTGCACATGTCGGGGGAGTATGTGCACATGTGTGTGTACTGGCAGCAGGCATGACAGAAAGTGCAGGCAGGGAAGATTTTCCTCTGGATGCCAGAACAGAGTCTTGCATGCTCCACCGGCTTCAGATATGCACTTGAGGAGTCACCCCCTCACATGAGGGAAAGCTGAGTTTAGGAAGATACAGAGTGGCAGGAAGTGAAATGGAAACAAGAGGGCCTGGTCAAAGAAAAGTTCAGACTGTACCCTGAGGGCCAGAGGAAACCACAGATGCAGTGTAAGCAGGGAAGTGACTCGATCAGATTCATGTCTTGGAAAGCTTCACTTCCAGGGGCACAGTAGAGACCAGTCTGGAGGTGTGTGAGACAGAAGTGAATTACCCCGGGGTCCAGGTGGGAAACAATAAGGACCTGCAGAGAGCCTGGGGCTGGGATGAGAACCCACATATCATGTAAACATTGGGAGGCCTTTAACAGGGATATCAAGACTTAGAAATTCTCCTGAGAGGATAAAGGTTACTGTCCTTATCAAAGTCACAGTCTTTTAGCTTGTTGTTTACTAGCCTTTACTCAGCATTCGTGCCAAACATTTTATGGGAACACTGCATTGAATTCCTGTCTGGCAGGTAGGTGGTTCATGTTCTTCAGACCAGGAAGTCACGGCCCAGAGAGGTTCAGACACTGGCACTACAGCACCCAGCCAGTTAGGAGTAGGGCTGGGCCAGAGTCTGAGCAGTGTTTACAGCCTGTCATCATGGAAAATGGTCCCCTCTTGAATGGGAAAGAGATACAGAGCTCAACACAAACGTCTGTCTGCTCCTGCAGGAGACATTCTCTGATCACCTGCCCCTCCCAAATAACACTTATACCCTGTGAATGTTTAACCTCTGAATGCTATTTTCTCTATATTCATGTATAAATAAATGTATTAATTTATTTCTCCATCATCACCTATGAAATCTAGAATTCTATCATTCTGTTCACTGCAGCACTCACTGCACCTGGAACAAGGCTTAGCATGCAGTAAGAGCTCAATTTCAATCTGCTGAATGGTGAAAAAGGAAGAACAGGTTTCCAAAAGAAACTTCATAAAGATGAACTGTATGGGCCTTCAGTTCCAGCTCTGTTATTTCACTTCCTGGGAGATGTATAGAATCCAAATCAGGAAAAAAGGAAGAAAGAAAGAAAAAAAAGACACCCAGATGGAGGTGGGGGTGGGACCCCAACTTCTACATGTCAAATAATTTTTTTACTTGCAAAAACATTTCATCAAAATATTTCTTCACTCCCTACCAGGCAGGTGGCTTGCCAGTAGGCACTCTTAATAAGTTATTTTTTAACTGAAGACAGTGTCTACATTTGAATTATAAGAAAAGGTCAAGGCGGGGTTCTTATCATATATGTTTGGGATGCAGAGAGAACTTCAAAGGGAAATATGTGCTGTGAGGGAGTTGGCTGGGTATAGAGGGGGCCTGGGGGAACAGGATGGATGCAGCCTGAGGACTCCACCAGGGCCCAACAGAGCAGCAGGTTGACCACCAGCCCCACCCTGGAAAGAGGAGGGGTGCACGCAAAATTCTGAGACCCCAAATCCAGTCCGCCTTTGGATGCTCGTCCCAGGATGTGGCGCTCAGTTCTGGTTATGGAATCCTTCTGGTGTCAGCAAGTAGCTTTCGGCACCATGTGACCATGCCGCATGGTCCTGAGGACTACAGAAATAGCAGCCCAGAGCCCGTGGGCGATCACCGGGCCTAGCCCCACTGGAGGAAGGAGAGGTCAAACCGCCCGTGGGGCTGCCTTGGTCATTGGGAAGACACTGAACAGGGAGGCACAGGGGTCCAGCCACATGCATGGGGAAGGCGAGAGCGAGGCCTTGGGCTCCCGCAGGCAGTACATGGGCCTGGAGCAGGAGCTGAAAGTGCCAAGTCACACCTGGTTAGCCCCTGCCCTGCGGCCCGGGCAGAGTCCTCCCCAGAAATCCCAGTCCTGGACAGGAGCTGCTGGGACATGCGGGAAGTGTCCGGAACCCCAGTAAACTGAGAAGGAAAGGTGCAAGGGAGTATACAAAAGAGCCCATTTTTGTTTATGACACCACCAACGAAAACCCTGTATCTGCATATGTGTATATGGGTCTGTAAGTTGATCTCTTGTAAAGAAGGAAAATCATTGCATGCCAAATGTCTTACGTGATTGGGCTGAGCTGAGAAAAAGGAGAGAAAGAAGGGGGACACTAAAAGAAGAAGAGAAAATGGTTGATTTAGAAAAAGAAACTGCCCACAGAAGATGTCCTCATTTATATTAAATATAAATGTGAAAATGAAAATGGTAATGGTAGTTCTCTATACGGTGGAATATCAGGTCCTTTTTTCCTTTTTTATATTTTACTGGGTTGCTTGATCCTTTTATTTTTTTAAATAAAAGTATCTCAAATTAAGTTAAAATCAATTTTAAAAAATCAAAAAGTAAGTTACAAGATCTGCCAAGGTTGTGTATCACGATGCAAGGAAGAGCATCCTGAGAGCACGTCTTGACTTTAGGAGTCACTACTCTCTCATTTCCTTTGCTTCTGACCTTTTAGAGTCCACCTAGTTGAAACCTTATAAAGAAGCATGAACCCACTTTGAACCAAAACTGTGAATTCACACCCCTGTTCTTCCTACACTGTCCACTCCGTCTCTCTCCTTGCCATCAATATCACCCATTGGACACAGGACATGTTTCCCTCTGCAGCTCTCATACCACTGCAAATGTACTAGATGAGTGCCCAATCTGACCTCTTCTCATTATAAAAATCTCTTATGTTAAGTAATGTGCTGCATTACGTACACTTTTGCTCACTCTCTTGTGGAAGGCTGGTCCAAGGGGTACAGCAAGGAGTCTGAAGCCAACACTCCACTGGGACAGTAGTAGAGCAGAGGAAGGACAGGAGAAAAGTCCCACTGCAGAGCTTACCTGGGTCATGTCCTTTCAGAGGTGAATGGTCCAGGGCAATGGGGGGGGGGGCGGCAGTCACAGGGAAAAAGAGGGTGACCATGGGGAGCTCTGGTGGGAGAAGCGGGCGGAAAGAGCAGAAAAAGAAGGCCAGACTCAAAGTCCACAGGGAAACATGGCCCAGGGTCAGCTGGCAACTTTGGCTCCCTCTTCCTTGCCAAGGTTTCTGTGTGTTGCCCTGCAGAAGCACTGGGTGCACTCAAGCAGGCCAGGGCCGGCCCAGGGTCCCTTGGCCAAGGAAGGCCCAGCAGGAGCCACTATGAGCCAAGTCCCCAGTCCATAACAGAGACAATGACATCTTCACCTGCACTCCTCTCCATGTGATTTTACCCAACTTTAAGAAAAGTTTCGAAGAACAACTCTGAGTATTTGTAAGGTATTTTAACGTTAAGTTGTTCAGACTAGAGTTGATGCACATAAAAATGCAACCGATCTATGCATGATCAAGGAAGCCAAGCATCTCCGTAAACTTATGCACAGCTCACCCACTCCTCCCCCTTGTTAACCTGCAGCAAAGTTAGAAACTCATTCCTTCAATCTTTTTCCAGGGCGTGAGTTAAGGCTCTGAGTTATCACACATAAATATTACAATAGCTAGGACATTTAGCTCTAAGGCAACCTAAATTAATCAATATTTATTAAGTGTTCTTTGTAAGCATAAGGTAATAAATATAAGTAGCAAGCCAAAAACTATCTTAATTTTCAATTGTTGTATAAACACTGTATGTGTAAATCCTACCTTTTTAGGTTTCTGAGTTCCCTCCCCACTCTAAGAAGCCATATGTATGACTGTAGCTGAGAGTTTAAATTGGGTAACTATGGAGCCCCAAGGGTTGCTATCAGTATATTTGGCTCATAAAGTCAAAATGAACAAATGAATCATTTAGGAATTAACCCATTTGTACTCTGAAAATTTTCATTTGTGTATATGAATCAGTCTAGTATGAATTTAAATATTCTCCAACTACCAAAACTTGGGTCTTGGTCAGTTGTAGCCAAGGAGGTAACGGTGGAGACTCAAAAGTCTTCTCCTCAAAATTAGTGAAAGATAAATGCAGAATAGCTCTGATCCTTGCCCTTCAAGTGTGAGCGGCTTACTGTAAAATCTTCTCCTCATAACTAAGCCGCCTTAGCCCAATTAATAGAATATTACAGCCTCATCTGGCTGGAGAGCCATCCTCCTGGGACATTACCTGGAGTACACATGCATTTCATTTGTTAATATCTTCCATGCAGAGAGCACCCAGCTATCTGTTAGGCTGGGGGGGTTTCATAATCAACCACTAGAGGAAAAAGTAGGTGAAAACAACATGCTATGTTACTCAATTTCTCTGTTCTATATTTGGACTTCCTAGAAGAAACTGCAGTGACCTGTCTAAGATGGGAGAGTTAGAACCCACAGAGAAATCACAAAGCTACAGAGTTGCCTGCAAACAGATCTTCAGAATGACCTTCCTGCTCTTGGGAGAGGAAGAGAAACCTCCGACGGCTGCAGGCTCCCCTTTCCTTCAGACTTGATGGGAATCAGCTTGTCATAGTGACCAACCTGAACTCACCATGCAGGACAGTGAGGCAGGAATGGGGCTCGTCCCAGCCTGGAGAGAACATGCTGTCCTTGTCCAGGCATTTTACCAGGATAGCCTCAAAATAGGCCAGTAATGAGGAGATGTGGTAAAATAGCATATTTCTGTTATTTGCTGTGATTCAACTTGGGAAACCTCAGCAAGTAAAATTCTTTTATGGACCTGCTTCAGTTCAGAAGGTAGAAAGCAGTAAAACATAATATAATCAGTTTTATTCTTATATTCACCAAAGTGATGTGAATAAAAATTAAATAAGTATTGACAATTATTCACTTAAACATTATCCAATCCTTTCCTGTGGGTAATTTTTAAGTGAACATAACAGTGTTTCAGTAATATGACTCTTATGGGTAATGATGACCTCTTCACAAGTAGATTTTCTCAACAAATTTCTTGTTCATATGAACGAAAATCTTCTTCAAATAAAGATTAATATTATGAACTTTAGAGTCAGACAAATGCCGGGCGTGTAGTTATTCCTCCAATTCCTAATGATGTGGAGCAATTAATCTCTCTCAGCTTCAGTTTCCTCATCTGGAAAATCAGAATACCAACAGAACATACAGGGCTTTAGGTGGGCTACTGAGAGATTGGCATGGTACATCAGAATGGCTCAGTGTGCTCTTATCATTTCCTGCCTTTTTAAGGAACACATGCAGAGCCTAAGTGAATTTTTTCTGGAAGACTTCAATCCATCATATGGACATCAGGGAAATCTGTTTGTCTCCATTCTTAGTATTCCACACTGCATTTGGGGGAAACTTCTTGTTTGGTGTTTGGAGCCAGTTTCTGGTAAATCCCTTCCTTCCCATATTCATTTGGAGCTTTCAGTCTTCCATGACCCAGAGTCCAGGTGACCAGGCAAGTTTCTATTCTGCTTAATATAGTTATAAATAGACCTAAATGATTCTGCAGCCCACATGCATACTAGAATTTCCTGGGGAGTTCTTAGAAAAACACTATTGTCTAGGTCCCAAACCCTGAAACTATAACTTAATTGATCTGGAGTGTGGCAGCCCAGGCATTGTCATTTTTTCATTTCGCCAGGTAAGTCCAATGCATAACCAGGTGGCAACTACTGCTCCAGTGAAGGTCAGTTTCCTCATACTCTGATGGCAGTCCAGCAGATGCAATAAGTCCACTGCAATAAGTACAGCTGGGGAGCAGGCTCCAGATGTCCTGTCCTGCAGGAGGGCTGAGTTCACAGACTGCCTAATAAGTCCAAAGCCAACACAACCCCCAGAGACCAGGCAGAGGGAGGAGGAACCAAGGCAGATTCAGTCCTTCAGCCAGGACTGCTCAAGGTTACTGTGTGCCTGGGCCCATGCTTGGCACTTGTGATGAAGTAGTGAATAAGATACCTATAAGGAGGTCTCCCCTTTCAGCATGCAGAGAAAGGTGAGAAGGTCACCAGTAGGGACAAATAAAACCAATAATTGCAAACATAATTAAATAGTGAGCAATTAAATAAATAAACTACAATAAAACAATTGTACTATGCAGAAAAAGTATAAGGTGCTGGGAAACATACAAAAGGGGTCTTTAACCAAGGGTCAGAAATCAGACAAGGCACCCTAAGTAATAATTATTTGAGCAAGATATGAAAGATGGCAAGAAATTAGCTCAGTGAAGGAAGATAAAGAAGGGAAGCATGACTAAAAGGAAGAAAAAATTGTCCAAGGTCCTAAATGAGGAGGGCTGGTGAGGAGATGGGGAATGGCTGGGAGCCCAGCAGGCTGAAGCATGGTACACAAGAGGGAAAGGGACTGGGGATGCAGGCAGCAGCCAGATGCCACAAGGCTTTAGTAGGAATATGGGAGCCCTGGCAAGATGTAGCAGCACTGGCAAGAGAGACAAGAGAGAACTGCCCCTTTGCTACTGACCCAAGTCATTTCATCTCTAGAGAGGGTAAAACAGTATCCTTAGAATGGGTGACACCAAGCACTAGTTGAAAACTAGATACAAAATGAACACAGGAGATTAAAAAAATGTTTAAATAAAAAATGTTCAGAATCCCAAGCTTCTTTCTCTATTTGACTCTCACAAGGATGGTAACCAGGGATGACCCTGTGACATCTGGTTAACCTAAAAGAAAGTGCCTAAAGATGCTGCCATCCAGCATTCCCTTCCCCAATGAAGCCACCCAGGAAGACCACTCTGCACTTTTCAGTGCTTCTCAAACATTATCTCAATAAGAATGACCTGAGCGAAGGTGCTTATTGAAACTTAGATTCCTGCCCCCACCCCCAGCCAACCCCTACAGAAATTCTGATTCAGAAAGTCTGGGAGAGACATGAAGAATGTCCATTTTTAACCAGCTGCCAGGTAATGCTGAGAGTGCTGGTCCATGGGTCCCACTTCAACGCCATGGTCTTAGATGACAGCCAATGAGCTTCCAACCAGCACTTTATAAATCTACTCTTAAATACAAACTGAGAGTTAAGTAGTCATTTGAAGCAAACACTTATTATGAAACACAGTGATGGAGACAGACAAACAGGAAAAAAGACTGACTTTCAGCACTGAGAAATTGCATTAATTCAATCATTATCCCCAGAGAAAAAAGATAAAAGATACTGCATCCATGAAATAAGAACCGGATGCTATTTTTTCAAAAGGAGAATTCAAATATCAAACACAAATTTCTTAGAAATTAAATATATGAAAGCAGAACTGAAAAAAAGAAGAGAAGTACTGAAAAAATGTTTCTCAGGAAATACAGCAAATTTAAAGAAAGAGAAAATTGGAGAGAGAAGGTATTTTAAAAATTAGAGGACCAGTCCATGGGGCCTCACATCTGTATTAAAGAGGCATGAGAAGGAAAAAAGATCACATGAGAGGAAGGTTATCATAAAAAAAAATACTAATAATTTAAGAAAAGGCCTTTGATTTTCTAGACTAATGGGGCCCACTGAATACCCAGCACAAGAGACAAAAATTAACCTACAGCTAAGCACATCTCTGAAATTTGAGAATACAGCAGCAAAGAGCATACTATAAACTTCTAATGTAAAAAATATCAGATTTCATACAAGGAATTGAAAATAGCATTGAAACACAATGTTCTTAAAAACAGCTTTAAATGTTAAAAAACAGAAAAATGTCCTTTAAAACTTTGGGTAAAATTATTTCCAACCTAGAATTTCATGCCAAGGCAAACCAACTATATATATGATTGGAATAAATACATTTTCATAATACAAGGTTTCAAAAAATTTCCATCCCCTATACCCTTTATCAGAGAGTTACTGAAGGGTGAGCTCCACTAGAATGAAATTATAAACCAAAACAAAGACAGGAGATATAGGAAACAGGATGCCTAACACAAGACAAAGATGAGAATTCCAGGATGTAGCTGTACCTAGAAAGCTAGCCAGTCCAGACAGCAGCTGGTCAGAAGCTCCTGGAGAGATATCTTTAAAGAGATGAAACTTCTAGAACATCTGGGTGTTTGAACTTTTTAAGAAGAAAAGCACACAAATGGGAGAGTCTGGAATTAGTAATAAGCACATAGGAAACCAAGCAAACAGAAGACTCGAACAATATTAATTCCAAGAAAGCCACATTTAAAAATTATACAAGAAACAAACATAGTATATACCGTAGCCCAGCTGTGAATATTAATAACATAATACTCATAAGCATTGAATATCAAAACTATAAACACAGAATATTGATCTAATCAAAACCAAACTGTCATGAAAAAAAGTATGGTGGAAGTGTTGGGTATGGGAAACACTAAGGTGAAGCAGAGATTAATCTGCATCTATGCTGTGAAATCATTAGATAATATCTGAAACTAGGGAAAAAAGCATCAATGATGAAGATGCTTTTCTTTAAGAATGTTATTTTTAAGCATAGAGAAAATTTTCTAAAAAGTCAATTACAAAAACTTTGAAGTGATTTTATCTAGTGAGAAGGAAAGTTTGGAGTGAAGGTTACTATTTTTGCAACACCACTTATAGAATTGTGTGACTCTTCAAACGATGTATATACATAAAATTCTGAGAAAAAATTTAAAAACAACATAAAATATAAATATCTAAACAAAAATAAATAGAAGCATACAGAGAAGAATTGCCAAAATGGTGGCAAAATGGAGAGAATGGATCCTCCCCCCAGCAAAATAGTAATAACTTCTGAGTTATTAAAATAAAAACAAAGTCTCTTGAAATTGTCCTAAAGTTACACAGCACACAAGGAAACTGTTATTCAAGAAAATCTACTAAATCTCAGAAGGAATGGTGAGAATCCATGGTGGTTGAGCCACAACCTGCTCTCTCCTCACCCTGTTCCCATCTCATGTAATAGAGGCTCTACTCCAGGCAAGTGCAGCAGGAACATGAGGTGCCCATTCTTCCCAGTTCCAATGTAAGAACTATTGATGTCCCAGTTAAGAACTATAGTGCAGAGAGGCTGCCAGCATTTCCACAGATTCCAGCTCCATGCTGTAGAAGTTCTGTTCTAGACAAGCAACAGCCAAGAGGCCTGGGATACTCCCTCCAACCAACCTCCTCCATATGATAGAAGCTCTACCCCAGGTGCAGCAGGCCAAGGAAACTAGGCCCTGCCTGCTCTCCTCCAGCTCTTACAGTGGAGGTTCCATGCAAGCCAAGTACACGTATACCAGAGGCCACAAGCCCTGCCCAGCATCCCACTCATGGACCAGGGTGTCACTCTGACAGAAGTGGGCAAATGTTCCTACCCCCATCTCAAACAGTGATGCAGAAGCTCTTTCCAGGGGAAGAAACAGTGTGTATGAACAGAGAACACTGTCTCTCTCATTAGAGGGACTGTCATTATTTGAAATAGTGCATGGGAATATTGACATCTAAGGGCATTGCTGAAAATAATGGAGATGTTTTAAGGTAAAAAATTAAGAGGGGGCTAATAGCTTTATGATAACAACATGTGAAACGGAGACCAACTAGGAGTTTTATGGAGAGAACTAGGGAAAAGACAACTAAGAGGAGCACTCCAAAGACAGAGCAAGCTTCAAAGACTAGCTCCAAAATCCACCCTTGCAAAAAGTCCCAACTTTAATTATAACTGTGCAGCAACTTATGCCCCAGAATAATGTTGAAAATAATAGAGCAATCAACTGGAAAAAGGGGTGTACTAAAAGCTGGGTGTGGTACCAAGAGACAGAGACCAGCAAGAAACTGAACAGGAAGATCAAGGAAAGAGACAGTAAAAACGAGCCTAGCTAAGACCATTTTCATACATGGTGGAAAGAGAGCAGCATGACCGTGAGTATACCTAAGGCTGCACTTTCTGAGGAGCAAATTCAGAAACTGCATATTGTAGGTGAAATAGATTTCACTGAACTAGTCCAGCCAAGTCACTAAACAAATAGACAAATAAGAACAACAAACCATAGGGGAGGCTATAGTTAGTATCCAGAGTTGCCACAATATCGAATCTGAAATGTCCACTTTTCAACAAAAAATTATGAGACCAGCAAAGAAATTGAAGAGTGGTTCAGGAATAGAAAAAAGCAGGCAACAGAAACAGCTTTTGAGAGGAACCAGATTTTGGACTTAGTAGACAATGACTTCAAAGCAGTTCTTATAAAGTTCTTTAAAGACTAAAGAAAACCATGAATAAAATACTTGTCCTAGTTTGCTAGCTGCCAGAATACCAATTACCAGAAGTGGACTGGTTTTTAAAAGGGGAATTTAATAAGTTGCTAGTTTACAGCTCTACAGCTGAGAAAACGTCCCAATTAAAACAAGTCTATAGAAATGTCTAATCTAAGGCATCCAGGGAAAGATTCAAGAAGGCCAATGAAGTTCAGGGTTTCTCTCTCAAGTGACAAGGCACATGGCAAGCATGGCCAGGGTTTCTCTATCATCTGGAAAGGTACGTGGCGAACACGGTGTCATCTGCTAGCTTTCTCTCCTGACTTCCTTTCATGAAGTTCCCCGGGAGGCATTTTCCTTCTTCATCTCCAAAGGTCGCTGCCTGGTGGACTCATGGCTATGTAGTTCTGCTCTCTCAGAATCTCTTGCATTCTCCAAAATTCCAAAATGTTTCCTCTTTTATAGGATTCCAGTAAACTAATCAAGAGCCACCCAAATGGGTGGAGACATGTCTCCACCCAATCCATCTTAACAACCACTCCTGACTGAATTACATCTCCAAGGAAATGACCTAATTATAGTTTCAAACATACATACTGAATAGGGATTAGAAGAAACAGCTGCCTTTACAAAAAGGGATTAAGATTAAAAGATGGCTTTTCTAGGGTACATACATCCTTTCAAACCAGCACAATACTAAAGGAAGGTATGGTGACAATATCTTATCAAATAGGCTATCAATAAAGAGATAGAAATAATAAAAACAAGCCAAGTGGAAATGCTCAAGTTGAAAGTACAATAATTTAAATTAAAAATCCGCTAGAGGGGTTTATGATGGCTAGTTTTATGTGTCAATTTGAATAGCCAATAGTACCCAGTTATTAAATCAACCACTAATCTAGTGTTGATGTGAAGGTATTTAGTAAATGTGATTAAAACTATAGCAGTTGACTTAAAGTAATAGAGATTAACCTTGATAATCTAGGTGTGCCTGATCTAATCTGTCAAAAAGACTTAAAAGCATGATTCATGTTTTCTGGGTCAAAATGAAATTATGTCTGTGGACCACAGCATTACCACCTGCCTGAGGATTTCCAGCCTTCAATTTCTCATGTTCTGCACTAAAAAATTGCAGAATTTCTGAGCCAGGCCCCACATCTGGGTAAGCCAATTACTTGCAATTAAACCAACTCTCTCTCCCAGTCTTTCTCTCTCTCTCATGCACACACACACACATGCTTACATATATACATACATACTAGCTCTGTTTCTCTTGTAGAACTCTGACAAATACAGGGTTTAACAGTGGATATAAAGTGACTGAAGAAAAAAATCAGCAAACCTGAAGATAGATCAACCGTGATTACCAAATCTAAACAACAGCGAGAGATAAAAAATGAAGTAGAACGAGCAGAGCCTCAATAGGTACAGGAAAGCATCAAGCACGCCAACATACACATAATGGGAGTAGGAAAGTACTTACCAGAAGGAAAATAGAGAGAGAAAGGAGGAGACAAAAAATTCAAAAGATAATTCCTGAAAATTTCCCAAATAGATGAAAGTTTTTAATCTATACATTCAACAAGCTTAATGAACTCCAAGTCAGATAATACAAAGAGATCCAAATGCAGACACATATAACAAAAAATGCTGGCATGAAAAGAGAAAGACAAAATTTTGAAAGTAAGAGAAAAACAATTCATCATAAACTGAAATTCCATCTCAGCAAGGTAACCCAACTAAGATGAACAGCTCACTTCTCATCATAGACAATAGAGACCAAAAGACAGAGGCTGGCATATTCAAATATTGAGCAGGGGTAGGGCTGGGGACATGGGCAGACTCTCAAACAAGAATTTTATATTCAGAAAAATTAATAATTTACAATTAGGTGAAATAAAGACATTCCCAAATAGAAAGAAATGGAGAGACTTCTTTTCTCACGTATCTTACTTATAAGTGGTAATAATTAAGGAATTCTTCAGAAAGCAAGTGACACCAGGCTCTAATTCAAGTTCATCTGAAAAAACAAGGAGTATTGGTAAAGGAAATTATATAGATAAATGTAAATGATGGCATAATTGCATATTTCTTCTTCTTCTTCCACTGAAGTTATTTACAAAGCAATTATATAATGCAGTATATAATAAAATACTGTTGGGTTTTTCATATACATAAGCATAATGTGTATAACAATAACAGCACAAAAATGGGTGGAAATCTTAGAGCCAAAGAAGAGTAATGTTTCTCTATCTTTCTTTAATTAAGTCAGCATAAATCTGAGGTAGATCTGATAAGATGCATATTGTAAACCCTAGAGCAACCACTAAAGAAAAAACTAAAGTTATAGAGTGAAAAAAATAAGTAAAGGAATTAAAATGTTAGAACAGAAAATATTCACTTACTGCAAACAAAGCAGAAAAGGAGGAAAATAAGAAGAACAAAAGTTATGAACCATATTGAGAACAAAAAGTAAAATGGCAGGCAAAAATCCAACAATTTCAACAATAACATTAAAAGTGATTGGATTCAATAATCCAACCAAACAGTAGAGATTGTCAGCACAGATTAAAAAGTACATTGTTCAATTATATGAGGTCTACAGGACACATACTTTAAATTCAAAGATGCAAATAGGTTGAAAGTAAAATATACAGCGACTATAAGAAAACTGGAACAGCTATATAAATATGAGACAAAATAGACTTTAAAACAAAAATTGTTACTAGAGATAATAATGGATATTTACAGTGATAAATTCATCAATCCTTCAGGAAGGCATGACAATTATAAACATATATGGCTTAAAAACAGAGACCCAAAATATCTGAAGCAAAAACTGACCAAATTGAAAGGAGGAATAGAAAATGCAAAAATAATACTTGGAAACATTAATATCCCATGGTCAATAATGGAGAGAACAACTAGACAGTAGATCAACAAGGAAACAGAGGACTTGAACAACACTATACAGCAAAGAGTCTTGACATCTATGTTCAGTAATAGACATCTTTGGAGCACTCCACCCAACAAGAAAATGATATGTATTTTTCTCAAGCATCTGGGACATTCTCGAGATAAATCATATGTTAAGTCCTAAAAAAAGCTAAACAAATTTAAAAGCATCAAAATCATGCAAAGTTTGTTCTCTGACCACAATGTAATGAACTAGACATCAATGCCAGTCAGAAACTGGGGAAATTCACAAATATGAGCTGTTAGGGATTAACTCATTTCCCCCAAAAAAGGCATGTTCAGTTCCCAACCCTGATCCTGGAGGTGTGAGCCCATTGATAAGTATGACTTTTGCAGATGTCATCAGCTAAGGTGTGCCCAAAATGAATAAGTGTGGGCCTTAATCCAATTATGGCTGATGTCCATCTAAGCAAAGGAAACTGGACACAGGAAAGAAGCCACAGGGTATAGCTAGAAGCTGGTAGTCAGTGGAGTTCAGAAGGGAAAGGAAAGATGCCACCATGTGCCATTGCCTTATAACACAGTAGCTAAGAAACACCAGAGAGAGCCTACAGCCAGCTGCAGCACGCTATGGTCTTCAGAAGGAAAGAAACGACTTCCTCAGGCCTCAGGTGAACTATTCCTAGTTTCAAAACAGTGAGCCAATAAACTTGCATTGTTTAAGCCAATCATTGTGTGGTGTTTGTTTTAGCAGATGGGAAACTAAAACACATGGGAATTAAATGACATGCTCCAGATTAACCAATGGATCAAAAAAGAAATAAAAAGGAATTTAGAAAATACCTTGAGATGATTCAAAAGAAAACACAAAATACCAAAACATATGGGATGCAGTTTAAGCAGTGCTTAGAGGGAAATTTATAGTTGTAAATGCCTATAAAAAAGAAAAAAAATCTTTATATCTTAATGAACTAGAAAAAAAGAGCAAATTAAACTCAAAGTTAGCAGAAGGAAGGAAACAATAAAGGTTATAAAGGTTAGAGAAGAGATTTTTTTTAAAAAAAAAAAGGTCATAGAAAAAACAATAGAGAGAATCAATGAAACCAAAATCAGTTCTTTGAAAACATCAAAAAAATTGAACAATTTTAGCTAGATATATCAAAGGAAAAAAGAGAGAAGACTCAATTTACTAAAATCAGGTAAGAAAATAGGAAAATTATTACCAATCTTAAGGATATAAAAAGAATCAGAAAGAAATACTATTTACAATATGTCAATAACATAAATGACATGGACACAATCCTAAAAAGCCACAAACTATTGAAATTGACTCAAAAAGAAACAGAAAATATGAACAGTAAAGAGATTAAATTAGTAATCAAAAAATTTTCCTCAAAGAAAAGCCCAGACAGACTGGTTTCACTGGCGAGTTCTACCAAACATTTAAAGAATAATTATATCAATTCTTAACAAACTCTTTCAGAAACAGAAGAGAAGGCAACAATTCTGGATTAAATCTATGAGGCCAGTCTTACCTTGATGCCAAAACCAGAAAAAAAGATACCACTGGAATAGAAAACTACAGACAAATTTTCCTTATGAGCATACATGTACAAATTCTCAACAAAATAATAAGCAAATTGAATCCAGCACCAGCACCATATAAAAAGTATTGTACATCATAACCAAATGGGATTTATTCCAGGTATGGAAGGTTGGTTTAATATTTGGAAATCAATTAATGTAGCATATACTAATAGGATAAAGAACAAAGAGAGTATGATCATCTCAATAGATGCAGGAAAAGCATTTGACAAAATCCAACATCTTTTCATGATAACATCACTCAAACTAGGAATATAACAGAACTTCCTCAAGTTGATAAATATTATCTATGAAAATTCCACAGATAATTCAAATTTAATGGTGAGAGACTGAATGCTCTCCCCAAAAGGTCAACAGCAAGGAAAGGATGCCCATTCTCACCACCTCTGGTCAACATTGAACTTGACATTCTAGCTAGGGCATTTACATTAGAAAAATAAATAAAAGGCATCCGGATTAGAAGGGAAGAAATAAAACGATCTCTATTTGAAAATGACATGATCTTATATGCAGAAAATTCTAAGAAATCCAGTAAAAAGTGTTAGAACTAACAAGTGAGTTGAGCAAGGTTGTAGGATATAAGATTTTTATACTAGAGTCAATTCTAGTTCTATACAGTTTTAATGAATAATCAGAAAATGAAATTTAAAAAACAATGTCATCTGTAATAGCATGAAAAATAATAAAATATTCAAGAATAATTTTAGCAGAAGATTACAAACTTGAACTAAAAACTACAAAATTTTGTTCAAAGAATTAAAGAAGACCTAAATAAGTGGAGAGATATCCCATTTTCATCAATAGAGAAGATTTAATATTGTTGAAATGGCAATAGCTTCCAACTGATTTGCAAATTTAATGAAATCCCTACCAAAAATACCTGCTGGCTTTTTTTGCAGAAGTTGGCACTTTGATCCCAAAATTCATATGGAAATGCAAGGGCCCAGAAAAAACAAAACAATCTAGAAAAAGAAGTAAAAAGCTGAAAGACCTACACTTCTGTATTAGTTAGGGTTCTCTAGAGAAACAGAATCAACAGGGAACACTTGCAAATATAAAATTTATGACAGTGTCTCACGTGACCATAGGAATGCAGAGTCCAAAATCCACAGGGCAGTCTGCGAAGCCGACGACTCCAATGGATGGCCTGGATGAACTCCACAGGAGAGGCTCACCAGGCAAAGCAGGAATGCAACCTGTCTCCTCTGAGTCCTCCTTAAAAGGCTTCCCATGATTGGATTTAGCATCACTAATTGCAGAAGACACTCCCCTTTGGCTGATTACAAATGGAATCAGCTGTGGATGTAGCTGACGTGATCATGACCTAATCCTATGAAATGTCCTCATTGCAACAGACAGGCCAGCACTTGCCCAATCAGATGAACAGGTACCATAACTTAGCCAAGTTGACACCTGTCCCTAACCATGACAGTCCACCCCTTGTCAACTTGGCACATATATATATATATATCACCTTAGACCATACTTAATTTCCAAATGAAAACAAATAAGCACACATTTTTTCTTTTACCTGACAATACTCAACTGTCCTGCATATAACTGGAAACACATTAAATCTCTCCAGAATAGCGTGCAAATCCTTGGGCAACATTCATTCTTAAACTTGATATCTTACAACTTAAATAGTATAACACAAACAAAACAGCATTACAGTCCTCGTTTCTGTAACTGATCACGTGGTCGAAGTTCATATTTATCACTACCTTCTTCCACTACCCATTCCATGTTCCCTTTCCCCTCAGCAAGCACTTCAGCTGGCCGTGGTTCTTTGCCTGGTGGGGTGACCCAAACCTTCATTCCTGAAGTCTCAGAGCCATTAGTGGTCCTGCCTGGATTGTGTTGTTGCAGTTTTCCATTGATTTTGATCACAGGGCATGGTAGTACTAATAGATGCCCCAGGGGATCTCCTATATTCCAAGAAAACTCTTCTTTACCTCCATTATGTAGTTGCAGTCCTACTTCCTTCTGATAGTCAGGGTCAATTACCCCAGACAATAATGTAATCCCCTTCTTGGTGTGTTGATCCAGAGGCATAAGTAGCCCAAAGTGGCCAGGTGGCAATCTTAACTTCCAGTTCAGTGGTATCACTGTTGTTTCTCCTGGAGAAAGCACACCCTGTTTTGGAACTAAAACCTGTAGACCAGCAGAACTCAGGGTAGCAGGGACAGGAAGCAAAAATTTTCCTAGTGGATCACTAGGAGTAATAGTGAGTGGCACCACACCCATTTCCACCCCTTGGTTCCTGGACCCATGGATCCTGGCTATGGGAGAAACAGCACCATACAGCGGACGCTGATTCAGAGCATACACAGCTTCCTGGAGAACATTACCCCAGCCTTTCAAGTTTTTGCCACCTAGTTGGCACCGTAATTGAGTTTTCAAAAGGCCATTCCACCGTTCTATCAATCCAGCAGCTTCTGGATGATGGGGAACATGGGAAGACCAGAGAATTCCATGAGCATGTGCACATTCCCGCACTTCATTTGCTGTGAAGTGTGTTCCTTGATCCGAAGCAATGCTATGTGGAATGCCATGACGATGGATAAGGCATTCTGTAAGCCCACGGATAGTAGTTTTGGCAGAAGCATTGCGTGCAGGGAAAGCAAACCCATATCCAGAGTATGTGTCTATTCCAGTTAGAACAAATCGCTGCCCCTTCCATGAAGGGAGTGGTCCAATGTAATCAACCTGCCACCATGTAGCTGGCTGGTCACCTCGGGGAATGGTGCCATATCGGGGGCTGAGTGTGGGTCTCTGCTGCTGGCAGATTAGGCACTCAGCAGTGGCTGTAGCCAGGTCAGCCTTGGTGAGTGGAAGTCCATGTTGCTGAGCCCATGCATAACCTCCATCCCTACCACCATGACCACTTTGTTCATGAGCCCATTGGGCAATAACAGGAGTTGCTGGGGAAAGAGGCTGACTGGTATCCATAGAACGGGTCATCTTATCCACTTGATTATTAAAATCTTCCTCTGCTGAAGTCACCCTCTGGTGTGCATTCACATGGGACACAAATATCTTCATGTTTTTAGCCCACTCAGAAAGGTCTATCCACATACTTCTTCCCCAGACCTCTTTGTCACCAATTTTCCAATTATGGTCTTTCCAAGTCCCTGACCATCCAGCCAAACCATTAGCAACAGCCCATAAGTCAGTATACAAACGCACCTCTGGCCAGTTTTCCTTCCAAGCAAAATGAACAACCAGGTGTACTGCTCGAAGTTCTGCCCACTGGGAGGATTTCCCCTCACCACTGTCCTTCAAGGACACCCCAGAAAGGGGTTGTAATGCTGCAGCTGTCCACTTTCGGGTGGTACCTGCATATCGTGCTGAACCATCTGTAAACCAGGCCTGAGTTTTCTCTTCCTCAGTCCATTCACTGTAAGGAACTCCCCAAGAGGCCATAGCTCTGGTCTGGGAAAGAGAAGGTAATGTGGCAGCAGGAGTGGAAACCATGGGCATCTGTGCCACTTCTTCATGTAACTTACTTGTGCCTTCAGGACCTGCTCTGGCTCTATCTCGTATATACCATTTCCACTTTACAATAGAGTGCTGCTGTGCACGCCCAACTTTATGGCTTGGTGGGTCAGACAACACCCAACTCATGATAGGCAACTCAGGTCTCATGGTAACTTGGTGGCCCATGGTTAAGCGTTCGGTCTCTACTAAGGCCCAGTAGCAGGCCAAAAGCTGTTTCTCAAAAGGAGAGTAGTTATCTGCAGCAGATGGTAAGGCTTTGCTCCAAAATCCTAAGGGTCTGCGTTGTGATTCTCCTATTGGGGCCTGCCAAAGGCTCCAGACAGCATCTCTATTTGCCACTGACACTTCCAGCACCATTGGATCTGCTGGATCATATGGCCCAAGTGGCAGAGCAGCTTTCACAGCAGCCTGGACCTGTCGCAGAGCCTCCTCTTGTTCAGGTCCCCACTCAAAATTAGCAGCTTTTCTGGTCACTCAATAAATGGGCCGGAGTAGCACACCCAAATGAGGAATATGTTGTCGCCAAAATCCAAAAAGGCCAACTAGGCGTGGTGCCTCTTTTTTGGATGTGGGAGGGGCCAGATGCAGCAATTTATCCTTCACCTTAGAAGGGATATCTCGACATGCCCCACACCACTGGACACCTAAAAATTTTACTGAGGTGGAAGGCCCCTGTATTTTTGTTGGATTTATCTCCCATCCTCTGACATGCAAATGCCTTACCAGTAAATCTAGAGTAGTTGCTACTTCTTGCTCACTAGGTCCAATCAACATGATATCATCAATATAATGGACCAGTGTGATGTCTTGTGGGAGGGAGAAACGATCAAGATCTCTGCGAACAAGATTGTGACATAGGGCTGGAGAGTTGATATATCCCTGAGGTAGGACAGTGAAAGTATATTGCTGACCTTGCCAGCTGAAAGCAAACTGTTTCTGGTGGTCCTTACTAATAGCTATTGAGAAAAAAGCATTTGCCAGATCAATAGCTGCATACCAGGTACCAGGGGATGTATTGATTTGCTCAAGCAATGATACTACATCTGGAACAGCAGCTGCAATTGGAGTTACCACCTGGTTGAGTTTACAATAATCCACTGTCATTCTCCAAGACCCATCTGTTTTCTGCACAGGCCAAATAGGAGAGTTGAAAGGGGATGTGGTGGGAATCACCACCCCTGCATCTTTCAAGTCCTTAAGAGTGGCAGTAATCTCTGCAATCCCTCCAGGAATACGGTATTGCTTTTGATTTACTATTTTGCTTGGTAGGGGCAGTTCTAGTGGCTTCCACTTGGCCTTTCCCACCATAATAGCCCTCACTGCACGAGTTAGAGAACCAACGTGGGGATTCTGCCAGTTGCTCAGTATGTCTATGCCAATTATACATTCCGGAACTGGGGAAATAACTACAGGATGGGTCCGGGGGCCCACTGGACCCACTGTGAGATGGACCTGAGCTAAAACTCCATTGATCACCTGGCCTCCATAAGCCCCCACTCTGACTGGTGGTCCAGAGTGACGTTTTGGGTCCCCTGGAATTAATGTCACTTCTGAACCAGTGTCTAATAATCCCTGAAATATCTGATCATTTCCTTTTCCCCATTGCACAGTTACCCTGGTAAAAGGCCGTCGGTCTCCTTGGGGAAGACTTAGAGGAATGTTAACAGTATAAATTTGTGGCAGTGTAACAGGTTTCTCCCCCATAGGGACCTGGCCTCCCCTTCATTCAAGGGGCTCAGGGTCTGTAAACTGTTTCAAGTCTGGAAATTGGTTAAGGGGCCGTGACTCTGTGTTTTTGTAATTCAGGTTAGACTTCTGTTCCCTTGACCTAGAACTCTTTTGTTTATACAGCTCCAACAAGAATTTTGTAGACTGCCCTTCTATTGTATTTCTAGGCACCCCATGATTTACTAGCCAATGCCACAAATCTCTGCGTGTCATATAATTTTGATGCCTCCTTTGAGTTTGTTGTCTATTATAATACCCACGTCTACCCTGTCTTTGGTGATTAAGTGCTGCCACCTGGCTTCTGCCAACTCGGGATCCTGTCATCCCCATTGTGTTTAAGGATTCCAGCTCAGTGACAGCTGTTCCTACAGTAATATCTGACCTACAGAGAAGTGCAACCACAGAGCTCTTGAGGGATGATGGTGCTAGTCTCACAAATTTATTTCTCACTGTTCTGGTAAAAGGTGCATCCTCTGGACATTCCTGGGGTGTAAGAGCAGGCTTTGCATGATAAATCCACTCTAACATCCCAATCTCTCTAAGCCTCTGGATCCCCTCATCTACATTATACCAGGGCAGTTCTGGCATTTCAACCTCAGGTAATGTTGGCCACCTTTTGATCCATGTTTCAACCAACCACCCAAACAAGCTGTTAACACCTTTTCTAACTGCTCTAGCTATAACATTGAATGCAGAATCTCTGCTTAGTGGGCCCATATCAATAAATTCAGCCTGATCCAGCCTTATATTCCTCCCACCATTATCCCACACTCTTAAAATCCATTGCCACACATATTCCCCTGATTTCTGTCTATATAAATTGGAAAACTCACACAGTTCTTTTGGAGTATAACGTACCTCCTCATGTGTGATACTTTGTACCTCACCTTTAGGGGCCTGTTGGGACTTTAGTCTAGTTATAGGTCTAGAAGAAATGAGGGGTGGTGGGGGTGGGTCATGAAAAGAATTAGAAATATCTTCCAAGCCATTTGCTTCAGGGCTTTCATTTGCAGTTTCATCTGGTGAAACAGGATTAATAACTCTAGGGCTAATCCCTTCAGGAGGAGGTTGGGTGGCCAATTCCTCAAGGCAGGCTGGAGGTGGGGCGGCTATGGCCTCAGGGCAGACTATTACAGGGTTATCTAAAGAAGGCTCAGCATGGTCTAGGGTTTCAACCTCACCCCCAACATCATTATCAATCCATATGTCACCATCCCATTTTTCAGGGTCCCACTCCTTTCCAATCAATGCCCTCACTTTAACGGCAGACACCATGCAAGACTGAGATTTCAGTTTACGTTGTAAAGTTGCTACTCTAACAATAAGATTCTGAGTCTGATTTTCAGAGATCTCAAGTCTATGGCTACAGGAAATAAAATTTTCCTTCAGGATACTCATAGAAACCTCTACATCTTTCAGACGGCACTTAAGCTTCTTGTTTGAAGCCTTAAGCCCATCCCTTTCACCCTTTAATGTAGACAGTGTATCTAACAACAACCAACCAACATCTCTATAACTCTTATTTCTACAAAACTCTGTAAAGGTGTCAAAAACATTATCCCCCAGAGTCTGGTTTCGTACAAGCGAAGCATTAGGAGAATCGAATGATGATATTTTGACTATCTCCTTTGCCAACTCAGTCCATGGATTGGGAGTGTCATTCTGATTACGGGAATCAGAGTCCTTAGTGTCTCTGAGCCCAGTCAGAGTAGAAAACCATTCATAAAAACCCATTTTTAAGATTCTGTTCCTTAAGAACCACTCCCGGTACCAAGATGTATTAGTTAGGGTTCTCTAGAGAAACAGAATCAACAGGGAACACTTGCAAATATAAAATTTATGAAAGTGTCTCACGTGACCGTAGGAATGCAGAGTCCAAAATCCACAGGGCAGTCTGCGAAGCCGACGACTCCAATGGATGGCCTGGATGAACTCCGCAGGAGAGGCTCACCAGCCGAAGCAGCAATGGGGCCTGTCTCCTCTGAGTCCTCCTTAAAAGGCTTCCCATGATTGGATTTAGCATCACTAATTGCAGAAGACACTCCCCTTTGGCTGATTACAAATGGAATCAGCTGTGGATGTAGCTGACGTGATCATGACCTAATCCTATGAAATGTCCTCATTGCAACAGACAGGCCAGCGCTTGCCCAATCAGATGAACAGGTACCATAACTTGGCCAAGTTGACACCTGTCCCTAACCATGACAACTTCCCACTTCCAAACCTTATTTCAAAGCATCAATAATCAAGTCAGTGTGGTATTGGCATAAGAATAGCATATAGACCAGTGGAATAAAATTGACAATCCAGAAATAAACCCTTCCACTTATGGTGAATTGATTTTCAACCAGGGTTTTAAGAGAATTCAGTAGGGAAAGAATAGTCTCTTCAACAACTGTGATGGTACAACTGCATATACACATGCAAAAGAATGAAGTTAGGTCCTTGCCTCACACCACACAAAAATTTACTAAAAATGGATCATAGATTGACTTTGTGCAAGTCAAGTCTTCTTAAAAGCAATGCAAAAAAGCACTTGTTTCTTTTCTTAACAAAAGAAAAAAGTAGATAAATTGTACTTCAGCCAAATTTAAAACTTTGTGTTGTAAATGGTACCATCAAGCAAGTGAAAAGATAACCACAAAATGGGGAAAACATTTGCAAATCATGTATCTAATCAGAGATATATCTATAATATATAAAAAATCCTTAGAACTCAATAATAAAATGACAAATAACCCAATTTTTAAAATGGGCAAAGGATATGAAAAGACACTTCTTCAAAGACATGCAAATTTCCAATAAGCACATAATGCTTAACATCACTAGTCATCAGGGAAATGCAAATCAACACAAAATGAGATCCACTTCTCTTTTCACTAGAAGGCTATAATTAAAAAGACAGATAATAACAAATTATCCGAGTTGGCAAGAATATGAAGAACCTGGAACACTCATATATTGATTGATGGAGGTGTAAAAATGGACAGATACTTTGGGAAAGATTCTGGCAGTTCTTCAAAAAGCTAAACATAGAGTTATCATATATTCCAGAAATTCCACTCTTAGTTATCTACCCCCCCAAAATGAAAACATAAGTCCATGCAAAAACTTGTACGCAAATGCTTATACAATCATTACTCAAAATGGGAAAAAGATGAAAAGAACTCAAGTATAAATCAATTGATAAATGGATAAATAGAGTGTGGGCTGTCCACATAAAGGAATATTATTTAGCAATAAAAGAAGAGTAAAGGACAGATACTTGCTACAACATGGATGAATTTTGGAAATATTATGATAAGCGTAAGAAGCCATTCACAAAGAACCACATCTTATACAATTCCATGTATATGAATTGCCCAGAATATGCAAATCCATACAGAAAAAAAAATGGAGATTGGTATTTGCTAGGAGGTTGGAAAGAAATGGGAGTAACCATGAATGGGTATGAGGTTTCTTTTAGAGGTGATAGAAATGTTCTAAAAGTGATTTTGATTATGGTTGGAACACTTTGTGAGTATAAAAACAGCAATGAATTGTGCTCTTTAAAAGGGTGAATTGAGTGGTATGTGATTATGTCTCAATAAAGCTATTTAAGAAATATGTAAGCAAGGGGCAGATCAAATGGTACAGATTATATTAACTAAAATTTTTCAGTGAGCATAAAGGCTCTTTGCTTACTAAAACTACATTT